>NC_051416.1:31022621-31022974 GCF_015228065.2 Penaeus monodon
TGTTGTCACAACAGAATGTTAACTTCGTAAGAAACATAACATAAATCTAAAATGACATTCACTCATATATTACAGAGATTTATTGCCTACTAAAATTATCATATCCAGCCTATAATACCACATTCTAATTTTATGCGTCTATATTATAGACAGACGCGATAAGATTAAAATTCCCTCCTTATGTTATGCTTAAAGTTAACGATGAGCAAAACTACAAAGAATTAATTTCGCAGGTGATAGCTGTTTAATGCGATTTGTTAAAGAAAATAATTGTCGTTTCAGCCAAATTTTCATGTTCTGTTGGGTGTATTGAAGGGGTCCACGGGATTTCCTCAGACCCTGCGTTCAGTCTG
>NC_051416.1:31023167-31024882 GCF_015228065.2 Penaeus monodon
TGGCCAGTTGGGCTAAGTTAGTCCATGGTAAGGTTAGATTCGCGACCAAGAAATATATGGATTTGGGAACAGAAAGACCGGGAAACGTAGGTTCGCAGCAGTTCGAGTGGGATTTCGCTTGGTATTTCCCCCACAGCTTCGTCTTCACGTTGATTGTAACGTCATTTTATCTGATCCATGATGTGTCTGACGTATCTCACGTATCGACCGAGACTACCATGCGAAAGGAGTTTGAAAAGGTCACAAACAGCGCTGCTCACCAGGTCTCAAACTAGCTTCGCTTTAGAAAAGACAAAAAGAGGTAAAAGAAAAAGTTCTCAATATCCCTTCGGTACTTCAAAGTGACGGAATAGATTCGCAATGCGCAGCAGTAAGCGGCGCGGTTGCGTGGTGATTCCAGACGGGGCACCGTTGGCACAGCGGGTGTATCCATGCAAACCTCGATGTCGGCGCTTGCCGCTCAATAATACACACATGACTCACGCTACCTGCCGTGACGGTATGCAACTGACCCCCTTCCCCCTTCCCCCCTCTAGACCCCCACCCTTCCTCACGATACACTACCTTGCGAATTCCGCCTGTTCCCTCTTTCCGATTTTCCCTCTCCCTTTCTCCGTCTGGCCGGCCATCCTGCCCCGTCAATCTGCGTTCGGTTCCTCCTTTTTATTCTTGTTTTTCTTCACTTCGCCAAAACCATTGTGTTCTCTTCCACCCCTTCTCTCTCTCCCTCCCCCAGAGATTGAAATTTTTCTTTTTTGCATAAAAAATACTAATTTTCTCTGTATACACTGTTTTGCCCTGTTTCTACCACCTTTTATTCGTCTCCTTCATTTCCTTTCTTTCTCCCCTTCCCCCTTTGTTCCGATTCTTCCACCTTTCTCTGCCCCTCCATTTACCTTCAGGATCGCTTTCCCTTCTTCCCTTACACGCGACTGGGCTTTTATCATTCTTCTTCGTCTTTATACTCCTTTATCAGCCTTTATCTCACTCCCCTTTCTCCATTCTGTCTCCACTCTTGTCAAATCACGCTTCGCCCTTCTCCTGTCACCTCGCCTGCAATTACCCTCTCTCTCTTTATTCACTTTGATGCATTATTCTTTACCTTTTTTATTTGGCCTGTACTCTTTCCCTGTCTCCCATTCCTCGCCTGGTCTGCCTTTCTGTCTGCCTCTCCCTTCTTCCATCCCTTGCCCTTTCTTCGTCTATTAGTCTGTCCGTGTCTGTGTCTCTCCCACCTTCCACCCTTTACTCTCTCTCTCTGGTAGCCTGTCTATGTCTGTGATCTGTCTGTTTCTCTCTCTATTGCGTAGTTCCGGTGACCCTATGATTGTTCTCATGCAATACACAGATCCCCTGAATAGTTTATAAAGTCAAATGGTACCAGTTAATTTTGTTCGCTTGACGTCCACGCGTTTGTTTAAACATGACAATTACCTTATTATAAGTGTATGGGAAATAATGATTGCGCTAAAATGATGACAGTGTAACTGAAATGATCATGGTGATCATTTTCATAACGATTATTAATTTCCAATCTATTATCCTTTATTTTTCTTATTTAATATCCGTTTCCAAGACAACCTTGGCAAGTGAAAAATTATCTCATTAATTACGTTCAGCTATAAATTATATTTCCTCCTACGCTGCAGGCGCGACAGCAAACACCTCTTATCGATTACATGAGATGAAGGGCTAGATGACGGTGATATACGGGC
>NC_051416.1:31025134-31025266 GCF_015228065.2 Penaeus monodon
TTGGTCATAAATCTACAGGAAATGCCAAGTCAGTTTAGAAAAGTTGATCCATCATGTGCATTCAAGCGTCTTTGCTTGAGATCACAGATGCAGATTAAAATAATAAATATACTGCCCATTTAACTAGCCGTA
>NC_051416.1:31025325-31026838 GCF_015228065.2 Penaeus monodon
ATCTCTCTTCAGTTATCCAGAAGTAATGTTTAAATGTAACGATGTAATTTCTCATATATTATTTGGGAAATACCTTTGGAAAGATTTGAGATATTTGCTTCTGTGGTAGTTGTAAAAGTTGATAATAGATGTCAAATCAGTATGTCGTATTTTTCTTTAAGGAGCGATAACATATACTGTATATTGGATTTCTTACATTGAGGATTATTATGTGGTAAATGTACTGGATTTTAAAAGCAGCCAGTTTAAAATAATTCTGTTCTGCGTTGTATCTTTTTTTCTGTCTTTTATACTTTCATGTCATTGCGTGATTTTTTCTCTTCTTTTTAATTTATGCAAATTCACATTCCGATTCAGAAAGTTTCTTCCATTTGTTGCAGTGCATTTTATTTTAACGTTTAAAATATTCACATTCCTCTGCTTAACGAGATAAGCAGACAAAATAGAGAATGTCGAATAACTTGCAGGATCACAATAAGGCTGTTTTATGCCAAGTTAGTTCCATTTTTGTACAAATCGAAAGGCAATAGTGGATATAAGTATGGAACAGCTTACAAACCTATATCAGATAGGCCTACAAAAATGTGAACCAATTGGACAGGCAATATCATTCTAAGATGATTACTTGTAATTCGTGGTTGTTGAATGCTAGTTCATAGAATATCAATCGATTGGTGTTTACCATTTTTAAAAATATAGTACCAGTACAGACGGCACATTACATATATCTTTGGATAAACAATCGACTGATTTCCACTCTCAAATAAAACATTCAATTCCTGGAAATACGTAACACTTAGACCAAGAGATATTATTTATATATAATCATACGTAATTATAACTCCTGCAAATAAATGGTCCTTAGAGCCAAACAACATATGTGACCTGTATCAGCAAGAGCCTCGTATCCATGTAAACCGAGAGAGATGCGCTGGGCGTTCGCGTACTGAGGAGCACGAACGCTGTTTCGCTGACGTCACTGTTGGTGTAGCAACGTCGCCTCGTTGACCCGTAATTAGGAAGTAATTCTGTAATTGATATTCATCATTTTTTATTATCAGCTTTCTTCTCTTCTGCCTTTGTTTTTGTTGGTATCATTTTTATTGCTCGGGCGGCCGTTCTTGCAGTTTGGTTTGGATTATCTTTGTCAGATCTGTACCTCCTTCTCCCTCCCTATCTCTTCACTCTGCATCTTTTTTCCCCTCGCTTCCCTTTTTTTTACTTCATCATTGTACTCAGAGCCAAAGCTGCAAAACAACCAAGACAGAAAATAGATATCATAAAAATACCCCCAAACAGTTGTGTGCGAGAGACGCCCACGCTGAAGGAATTCAACAAAGCTTCCAGAATTCGCAAAACCCGAAGACAGCATTTGATCCCCTCTTGTCGACACCTGGAGGATTCCTCATCCCACTTAAACACGAAGTTACTTTGCTATTGTTCACATATTTTCAGTATCAGCGATATGGTAACGGAGTAGATGTTTTTTTTTAAGATATAGTTTTTGATATGC
>NC_051416.1:31026884-31027229 GCF_015228065.2 Penaeus monodon
TTGTCGTAGACAGCCACTGATAAAAATTGAAGACTTATCTTTTATTTATATATCTTAGTTATATACATTTTTACAAATACCTGTGCCCTATTTATCACTAACCAAAGAAGTCTGTGTGTGAGAGGTTAGTGAAGAGGTGTAGGCAGAGAGGATGTGTGTTTGTCAGGACTAAATCAGAGTTTTAAAAAATCCGATTAAAAATGTATGTAAACGAAAAGGGATATAAGGTTGAAAGACAAATTAGAATTTATCTCTGCACTTATCTGCATACCCTCCTTGCCTTCGCGGTACACCTGCTCATGACAATTGACAAGAATGACTCATGAATATGCAGGACACTCGAAT
>NC_051416.1:31027346-31027808 GCF_015228065.2 Penaeus monodon
TATGCACATGCATGCATATGATCACTTATCCGCACAAGTACAAAGACATCCACGAGTTGCTAACAACGTCGTCGATTATATCAGTCCTACTCCAAGTCCCCGTGTAGAGGACTAGGGGAAGCTAAAAACGGAGAGGGAAGAAGGGAAAGATAATGTAGATAGAAAATGACATACGCGAGAATAGATTAGGTGACAAAAAGCAAAAGCAGAGAAAGTAAAAGAAAAGGGGGAAAAAATACATGGAAAATCACCCGTACAAGAATACAGTAAGTAAATAGAAGTGAAAGCAGAGAGAGATGAGAGAGAAGAAATGAAAGAAAATGCACACAGGAAATCACACGCACAGATATAAAGAAGGGACTAAGAGCAAAAAGAAAAGAATGAGAGAAATACGAAACACTCCAATGAAAGGGAAAGAACCCGACGTGGGAACCGAGCAAGGGAGGGTGTAGAAGTAAGCAA
>NC_051416.1:31027880-31028175 GCF_015228065.2 Penaeus monodon
AGCAGGAAGCGTTAAGTAATCGCCATCAGAACTAGTGGGTGGCTGAGGGCCCCAGAGCGACCTGCTGGGCGGACCTGCACGAGTGGGGGCGGAGACTCGCATCACGGGTCGTTGGTAGGCTTGTGAGTCTTCGCAAATCCCACTGAACTGAAATGAACTACTGAGAGTCTTCGCAAATCCCACTGAACTGAGATGAACTATTGAGTCTTCGCAAATCCCACTGAACTGAGATGAACTATTGAGTCTTCGCAAATCCCACTGAACTGAGATGAACAATTGAGTCTTCGCAAATTCC
>NC_051416.1:31028240-31028451 GCF_015228065.2 Penaeus monodon
CCCGTTGCGAGTCGCGCTTTGGGTTGGCAGTTGATTCATCGGGAGGCACATGTAGACTCGTGCTGGCGTGAGGTGAGGGAAGAACAGACGGGAGCCACTCCCGTCTGTTCTTCCCTCACCTCACGCAGAAGCAGCAGTAGGCTGTGGGATAAACTCGTAGATGTGGGACGGTCGAGGGAGGAGGTGGTCTGTGGAGGTTTTGGGGGTCGTT
>NC_051416.1:31028951-31029355 GCF_015228065.2 Penaeus monodon
ATTGTTGTTATATGCTCCATACATGTCATAGCAATCCACTTCATTTTCGTTCGTCATACAAATTAGCGTTTCGGTTCGCAGAAATTTCAGTATAGTTGCTCTGAACTCTACGCAAAATTACCAATGCAATAACATTTGGGACGTGAAAACTGAATTATCATTTTCACGTTTACTTTAACAGTATTTTTCATTCAACGTTCATCATTTCTAAAAATAAATTCAGACAATTGCAATATAACTACAATGTCTTCAACGGAAACTTACAATTTATCCTTCATCATGCAATGCAACAATTCGAGTCAACAGTTGCAACTAGAAAGTCAACACCGGACGCCCTCGACACTAAATGCACGATTTATGAACTTTCGCTCCCGATGACCTTGGATTGGAAATACACTGGGGGA
>NC_051416.1:31029608-31030056 GCF_015228065.2 Penaeus monodon
TCTTCTCTCAGCAGCGTGAGAGAATCTTATAGTTAATTTTTTACATGAGTATTTATGAAATCTAGTTATCCTTGACGACAACAAACAGATAAACAAATAGGATATAAAATGAAACAAAAACTGGAAGTAGCAAAGAAAGAAGAGATAATCTATCCTGGACCCCCCCCCCCACGACCTCCTTTCCCCCACGCAACTCGTCCGAAAGCGTCGCTAGAGCCTTCATTAACCCCGCAACCCGACAGTCTTCCCATCAACAGCCCCCGCACACCCGTCCTCCTCAGGGAAAGTTGCGGCACGTGTACGAAGGCGTGGAGGTGTCGCCCTGGTTGCCTCGACACGCAGCGGCTGCAGCTGACAAGGGCATCGTCAGCGAGCCCTCCCTCAGGACTCCAGGGACAGCGACCCTGAGTGGGTTTTTTGGCGGGAAAAGTTTCTCTCTCTCTCTTTC
>NC_051416.1:31030187-31030822 GCF_015228065.2 Penaeus monodon
CTATAAGGTTTCTTTTGATCTATCTGGTGATATCACTGCTTTCTGAAACTTTTATCCAATATTGTGTATTTGTGTATTGTGTATTTTTATCTTTGTTTAGATGTTTATAATTCAGCCCCTTTGATGAAAAAAAAACTACAATCATAAAAATCATTCTTTATTCTTCTGAACTATATAACATAAGCCTATATGAAAAATATATGCATTTTAGATTCGCCGCCCCTCGTCCCAAAGCGGCAACCCCACCGTAGTGCTGTGGCCTCGCTCAGCAAAGATGTCCAGGTTACGTGACCCTCATGTCGGATTATCTGAGCGTTTTCCTTGTTTTGTTGTTCTTGTACAAACTCTTTTAAGTACTTTGTGTTTCCTAGAAATTCCCGCATTTTCTCGATGAAAAGATTTGATTCTTTATTTCTTCTATGATTTTTATACTTTGTGTGTGTGTGTGTTTTTTAAATCAAATTTGATTCTTTATTTCTTCTATGATCTTTATGCTCTTATGTGTTTTTTTTCATATGCAAGTATATTTTGCAAAAAAAAGGAACTTGGTAGTGAGCATTAAAGCTGATAAAATCGACATGCAGCTCACCAGGCAGTTCCGAGAATCAACAGATCCTCTTTTGGTCCCTCCGTCG
>NC_051416.1:31031376-31031550 GCF_015228065.2 Penaeus monodon
TTATTATGTGTGCTATTATTCTTTCCTTTGAAGTAAACAACAGTTACAATCCGCTGCTTTTTATGATTTATATGGCACTGATATTTCGATTCGGAATAATGTCTGTTGCGATGAGTTCGTTCGGGAACATATCCGACGGCCAATTGTTCGTCGGCAAAGAGGTATCCTCACACG
>NC_051416.1:31031922-31032229 GCF_015228065.2 Penaeus monodon
ATCCATCACGAGCCCTGCCTAAGCATACATTCCAATAATTCGTGTCCCCAGGTTCTGGAGACACGAATCAACTTTATTTATCTCCTTTCCTCATCCGGACACCTCTTTTTGTTCCTGTTTTTCCTTGTTTTGTATTCCTTCTTCCTTCTTCTGAGCCACTCCTGGTTTCTTCGTACTCTAAGAAGGCTTGGCACATTGTGCGACTTTGCATGACTGGATATGCAAAGAGAGATAAAAAAGTGTAATGCTATAACTAGGTACTGACATGAAACGCTCATATATTTTAACCATGAAGATAATTTAAAGT
>NC_051416.1:31032568-31033287 GCF_015228065.2 Penaeus monodon
AGTTTTGCAATGAAATACTTGTTCTGTTTAGTCATAATTTCATCCATTCCAGATGTTTCTTTTTCCGGAAATTAGATTTGAAAGAAACTACATTAATATGAATTGTATGAATTACTGTAGAGTTCTTTTCTTAGATTCCCTGCGGTCGACGGCACATTATCTGAGCAAGGAAGGGGGAAATGCGCGAAGCCCTCCATTACCGTGTACCTCGGAAACCTAAAGCGAAACCACCACGAGGCTTCCGATGTTGTACAAGACGTGCTACAGTCTTTTCCATTATTTTTATTTTAATAATATATATTTTTTTTTTAGAAAACGGGTTAGAGCGGGAGTCTTATCTTGTATTATCCTATAAAGCTCCTTATTTTTTTTTATCCTAAATAGCTCCTTATTTTGTTTAATTCTAACGAGCACCTTATCCTGTTATATCCTAACGAGCGCCTTATTCTGTCTTATCCTAGTGAGCACCTTGTCTCGCCTTATTCTAGCGCCTACTCCTGTCTTATCTTCTCCGTGCGAGGAGAGAGAGAGCTAGATAGTGAAGGCGCCCCCAGTGTGCTGATTTACGATGCAGTGCCTTCGCTGCATTTGCATATTTTGGTTTAGGATCATCTGCAGAAACACGCGTCCCAGGTTTCCCGTTTCGTGTGTCACAGATCTTGTCTTTTATATACTCGGAGAATTTGTTTCGTTAAACTGATGGGGGATTAACTGAACAT
>NC_051416.1:31033524-31033649 GCF_015228065.2 Penaeus monodon
TACTAGATCCCCCAGACACTGATCTTCCTAGCACAGAAGACAAATAGACGAAGTGGAAATGTAAATATAAATTCGAATCATGGAGCTCGTGCGGAATATGTGGGGCTCATGAAGGCCGTTAAGAT
>NC_051416.1:31033712-31033967 GCF_015228065.2 Penaeus monodon
TGGGGTCTCATGAGGCGTGGTGACCAACTACATCATGAGGTAAGGGGTTGTAGGTTGACGAGGAAGGGCTGTGGAAAGTTCCTGTGCATGGAGAACGGCATAGTGAGAGAGCCACTACAGTATATGGAGTGGTCGCGGACAGTGGTCGTAGGTGGAGGATGGGATACATTGACAAATACGGTAACAATGGGGAAGGAAGAGGGCTTTATGAGTGGTCGTGGAGAGTGTTTGGGGGGGGGGTCGTGGATAATGGTC
>NC_051416.1:31034008-31034478 GCF_015228065.2 Penaeus monodon
TGGCCGTGAAAAGTGGTCGTAAAGAGAGAATGGAGGAAAATGAACTACAAAGACTGGTCGTGGAATGAGGTGGCTCAGACGTCTTGAAAAAATGGTCAAAGATGAGGAATGGAAAGGAAAGAATCACAGCGTAAAGAGCAGTCGTGGAAAGTTGTCGACATGGAGCAGAGACTATAAAAAGTGGTCGTGAACCGTGAATGACGCATAATAAGGGAGACTATCAAGAGTGGTCTTGAACGGAGAATGACACAGAATAAGGGAGACTGTAAAGAGTGGCCGTGAAAGAAGAGCGGAGTGAGAGGGACCATCAAGAGTGGAAGGAGAGCGGAGTGAGAGGGGCCGAGGGAGGTGTCAGGGTCAGGCAGACGTACGGACGTGACGCGTGAATCCGGCTTCACTTGCCTTGTTTATCGCCTTCACGCTCCGTCGGGACAGGTAGTACACAGGGAATGGAGCCTCTCCTCACTCGC
>NC_051416.1:31034669-31034856 GCF_015228065.2 Penaeus monodon
CTGCTGATATTTGTTTATTTCTGAAATTCATCATGCACTCATAAAAGTTATATTTTCTTTTAAATCTGCCTTACTTTTTCCATCTCAAGATATGAATATCCACATCATAAAAACAACTTAAAAGTCTACGGTACCGATTGTCGCATTTCATTTGATTATGACCAATATCTTGCATGTCAAAATATAT
>NC_051416.1:31034934-31035016 GCF_015228065.2 Penaeus monodon
TCAATTACGACAAAGGCCAAAATCTGGAAAGTGAATTCACAACACGTGCAGTCCTCAAGTCCCTTTTCTCTCTCGCTTGCCG
>NC_051416.1:31035597-31035857 GCF_015228065.2 Penaeus monodon
GAAACTATTTTCGGCAATAATTACGCTGATGAAATAGAATTTAACGATGGAGTCCCTGGCAGAGATGGAAGTTAGAGGGGGGAAGGCAGATGATTGAAGTGAAGCCGAGAGGAAGATGGTGTCGCTGCGAGTGAAGATGGAGGCGGATTAAGTGGGATCTGAGTCTTGGCGAAAGGGAGGACGCAGGCGGAGGAGTGAGGTGGGGGGGGGGTGATCTATCTCCGGTATTCGCAGAAAATACAATAACAAACAGTTAGTGA
>NC_051416.1:31035992-31036234 GCF_015228065.2 Penaeus monodon
GGTAGTGAAAATAAGACATAAACAAAAAGTTGGTTATAGATAAGCAAGTAAACAAACAGGTAGTTACAAATAAGCAAGTAAACGAACAGGCAGCCACAGATAAACAAATAAACAGGTAGTCACATATAATCAAGTAAACAGTTAGTAACAAGCATGCACAAATGTCTTTAAGCTGACCCTAAGTATCAAAATGAAGATACACATGCACGGGTAAGTATACACATGCAGACCGGACTGCAAGG
>NC_051416.1:31036803-31037173 GCF_015228065.2 Penaeus monodon
GGATAACCCATTTCTAGAACTGAAGACTCAAAACACCAAAAGAACCCGTTATATTAGAACAAAACAGTGATAACAAATGGGCATCTGAACGCAGAAAATCGGTCTTAACAGAACCAAACCGAGGGACTCTAGTACTGTACCATGAGGGGACGTTACAGTACCACGAAAGAAGGCGCTGTCGTGGTACCAGGTAGTGAAGTAGTGATGCCAAAAAGGATGTTCGGAGCGCACGGACAGGAGACGGGTGACAGCGGCGTGAGAGGAAGCAGGGGTGCCAGACCGCTGTGCAGGGGCGTCGAGAAGTGGAGATGAGGAGGAGGAAATGAAAAGGGAGAAAGTCTGGGATGAACAGAAAGGGCAGATTAGCAGA
>NC_051416.1:31037561-31038109 GCF_015228065.2 Penaeus monodon
TATTGGCTGCTGCGGAAGGAAAGGATGTTGACACAAAAATTCAATAAACAGAGACTTGTAAATCACGAGACAAAAAGGGTATATTAAAAAAAAAACGAATATAAACGGTCACCAAGATGGATAAGGAACAGGATAAAATGATGACCAGAAAGAAACATAATTTACAATGCCCTAAGTACAAGATAAAACGTAAAAAAGAAGAAGAAAACACACAGATGAAGAAGAGCGATGAGAGCTTTCGACCAACAGAACGAATTTCCGAGATAAGTTAAATACCAAGTTCTTAGCAGCGATGACGACACGAGCGTGACGCGCCCACAAAGCGTCGAGGAAGGCAAGTGGCCGAGGGCGTGGAGTGGTCACCCGCGTCCGAGGAAGGGGCGCTGGTCTCGCACTGCCTCGGCGTCCCTAATTAACTGAGGGACCTGAATTAAAGTCAAGGTCAGCGTGACATCGAAGGCGTCCTGGCGGTGTGAGAACCAGAGCGCCAAGGGAAGGCCGCCTCAGACCTGTTTCGAGACTGAATGGGAGGGAGGAGCGTCAGGTTG
>NC_051416.1:31038436-31038713 GCF_015228065.2 Penaeus monodon
CAGTCTGTCTGGTATGCATTCTTATACCCAGTCTGACTCCTTTCAATGCACGAACAAAGAAAAATTATGAAACTTACTTTCCTCATCCTTTCTTGTTTACTATAACATGAAGAAAATGAAGACGATCAAAAGAGACGCGGATGGGAAATGATCAAGGTAATTGTGAAATGATATGAGATGAGAAGAGGAAGACGACCGCGGAAGGAAAACAAATGATCCTTTCCAGCTCTCCAGACACGTGTAGTGAGTCTGAAGTCTTAAAATTAGAATCCTGTAC
>NC_051416.1:31039007-31039723 GCF_015228065.2 Penaeus monodon
TAAAGCGGCGTTTATGTCTTCCGCGTCCTTGTGAAATCATCTAGCTGATGGGGCAGCGCTGAGACCCCGCTGCATCACAGGGAATCGCCTTAAGGAGGTCGCGAGGAGCGCTGCCACTGAATGAGGAGTCAGAAGTCGTGGCCATAATGGTGGGAAAGTTGTACGGCGTGGAATGTCATTAGAAAATGCATAGCTTTAGGGACATTCGTGGAGTTTTATCAAGGGGGCATTACGATTGGTACAATGAAACATGACTTTCATTTGCCACGCATATAAAGGAAAGTTAGCGGGTTTAAGAACAATAATCTTCATGACCAAATTGCAGAATAAGTGCATAGCAACGCCAAGAACTTATTAAAATAAATCTGAGAGGGAAAAAATATATTCGTACATAGCCGTCAGAGCAAACAGAGTGTCAGACTTGCTTCCAAGAAAACCCTCAGACCTCGAACCGATCTTTAGAAATCCTCCACGGTGACAAAACATGCAACAAGTATGGATTCCCGTTCTTCACAACCCGATCGATACCCGTTGCAAGAGTACGAACGACGAAATATCCGGATGATGTTCGGTTAAGCGAGGTCGAGGGCGTTCCCAGCCGCTGTCCCGGGCGTTCGCAGCGTGAGAAATCGTTCGCGTGACACCGGATTCATATCCCTCAATGAGTGACGTCATTTGAGCCGAATGGAACTTTTTTACCGGTTCGGATCACGGAA
>NC_051416.1:31039842-31040349 GCF_015228065.2 Penaeus monodon
TTCTCCTCCTCTTCTTTTAGTTCCTCTTTCCTCTCTTCCTCTTCTCCGGTCCTTACTCTACTTCCTTCTTCTCTTCCACTTTCTTCTTCCTCCTGATTTACGCCTGTCTGCTAATCTTCAGTTTTCCTCATCCTCATCTTCCTTAATATTTTCCCTCTACTTTTTTCTCCCTCTCGGATTTCTCTCTCTTCTCTGCCTTCCTTTTTTCTTCCATTACTTTTATCTTTTTCTTCCTCTTCCCTCTCTTCCTTTCTCTCTTATCATCTCCCATTCCTCCTCCTCTTCCTCCGTTTCCTCTACTTCCTCTTTCTCACCCGCCTTCTTCCCCTTCTCTTCCTCCTTGTCTCTTATCCCTCATTTATGCGCCAAGTTGGTTGGCTGGTCAGTGATAAGAACTATCTACCCAATTTGCTTATCAGCTTCCCGCATATTTTCCTGAGAGAATTATCTTGACGTCGATACCTCTAGAGACAGAGCTCGTAAATAGTTTTCTTTTCCGTAAAAGAA
>NC_051416.1:31040781-31040915 GCF_015228065.2 Penaeus monodon
CCCCAAAACAGAGACAAACAGATCGAGAGAGAGGCGCAGATATCATATGTGCCGAAAGGTTATTTCCAAAGCATTTCTAAAAATGAAAAGTAAATCAGCGTAACTTATATTTTCCACTAAATTTCACCCCAGCC
>NC_051416.1:31040951-31041040 GCF_015228065.2 Penaeus monodon
TAGGCAGGATGTGACTTATCATCACAAACAGCCACAACTGAATCACACACCAAGGCCTTGCAATTTACCTATAAGCCTTAAACACGGGC
>NC_051416.1:31041100-31041722 GCF_015228065.2 Penaeus monodon
CAGCTCAATATCTATCAACAAATTTCCTCTGTCTTTACATATTATTTAGCTACCATCCATTCATTTACTAAATATCTCTATAATGAAGTATTTACAATATCTATACTTTTAATTCACTATCTGTTTTTACTCGTTTGTCTCCTATTACAATACAATCTATTTACTATTCATCAATTCATTCATTGCCTAGTTATCTGTTATATTACCAATTACATAGTATTTACTCATTGTCGATTTATTTATTCATCTTTTATATGCTTGTTTATATGTCATTTCACTTAATAAGTAGACATTATATATTTTCTATTCATATTTTTACTTAGCATCAGTTCATTTATCCCACCGCTGCCACCAGATTGGCTGAGACATGGCACAAAACCATACTGGAAAAGAGTTCATGACAAAGCATCTTATATCAAAATGGTAAGTGTTGGGGGGAATTTAATACCATATATTTACCCGCTATATATTCCTGGATCTATCTTCTGCTCCACAGCATTAAGCTGATTACAATATTTCTTGTTCGTGTGTGTATATTCTTCCTTTCATGAAATTCCACATCCAGTGATGTAGAGTAAATTTCCAACAAATAAGTAAATGGAGGCAGATTTTCCATATACTT
>NC_051416.1:31041749-31042129 GCF_015228065.2 Penaeus monodon
ATTACTTACTGAAGTGGTTAAAATATGCAGATTCGAGGCTAAGGACCTGTTCTTTAATGCAACCAGATAATATCGATCTCACCAGACTTTCCATAATCTGAAATATCTTTCGAGGCATAGACGTTTTCTTATCATATTCGAAACACTTTCATGGTGCTGAAACAAAAAGGTTGTAGGACACAAACCACTGATTGGCCCAGAGAAGGAGAGAAGTTCTGATTGCACCAAAGATATATTTTTTTTCTGGTACTTTGGCTATGGCTTTACCCGGGGCACGAAAGGGTGGAACATACGCAAAAAGTTTTGATGAAGATTTTTTTTCTCTGTAATAGACTTGTGTCTAAATACCCTCTTATAAATTTATAACTGGTAGTACGGTG
>NC_051416.1:31042363-31042707 GCF_015228065.2 Penaeus monodon
CGCGATTTCAAAACCCCACCCGTGATATACCGCTTACAGAGCAACGAAGGTTAGTAACATTTATCTATGACCATTAACGCGGTTTCCAATATTCGGTTGTTCAAAACAATTATGAACATTTCGTCAGTTTCCGGCCTGTTATTAGCACTGGCATGAAATACTATCATCATTCATATCAGAAGAATTACTTTTAAAATTGCTTTTAATTTATGTTGTGCATTTTAAAAAATTTATCGTTCCACACAATTTACTTTTTAGTTTACCTATAACAAATTGTACGAAAGCTTTCATTTTCAATTGTTCTTGTTTGTCATTTCAAACAGTGCGCTACCATGCAGCTGAAT
>NC_051416.1:31042899-31043453 GCF_015228065.2 Penaeus monodon
ATACATCGCTCCCGCATTTCCGCCTTCTGCCTCCTCCCTGCGCGCATCCCCAAGCAAAAAGCCTTCCGTCCCTGCATAAACCTGCAATTGCAATCAATCTATCGCAACCACAAGCTCTCAGATCCTCTTCCACTCGCTCTGCCCGCTCGCATTTGCCTTTCGAAGAACCTTACGAGCACAGTTTCCGGGGAGAGAACATGTGGCATTTATTTGTTGCATAACTTATTTCTCGATCAATTATTCGTTTGTATATTCATCAAAGAAAATTTCTCTTTTCGCACGGAAATATTTGCACCACCCAAATAAAAGACCAGAAAGGCCTGCAAGCGAACAATTTGGGAGTTTTAATTGTGTTAGACCAGTGGGTGACGCGGCTGTCGTTAGCGCAGTTAGACAGTCACCGCACGACAATTGGCGGGAAGAGAGTCGCCTTTCGCTCTCCTGAGGTGATCAATGGCGCCGCTTCCTTTCTCTTCCTTTGGCGTCTTTGTAATGGTTGTGGGAGGCATGCATACAAATATGTAAGTGTGCATTACATATTTCTTTACAATCAC
>NC_051416.1:31043793-31044017 GCF_015228065.2 Penaeus monodon
TAAATATACACACAAAGAAATTCTCAAAGACGTAGTAAAGAAGCCCGAGTGTCCAATCCTGAAGCCAAATCCGACCCGTATTTAAGGATTCACGGCGCCTCCCGCGGAGCTTTGTCATTCCGTCCGACAGCGCGGCCGGTCACGCAGGGGAACGCTACGAAAAGTCCATTTTTGCTCGCTTGTTAATAGATTAAATGTATTTTAAGGAAAAGTCTGTATGCCCG
>NC_051416.1:31044353-31044422 GCF_015228065.2 Penaeus monodon
GTTCTCTTCCAGTGCCTCAGTATTTGCGTATTAAAAAAAGCAAAAACGAAATTCAGTAGTCACCCTCTG
>NC_051416.1:31044727-31045401 GCF_015228065.2 Penaeus monodon
CGTTCGGACCTACGCCTGTGCCTGACGTCCAGACGACTTCCACTTGGCTCGCGAGTAGACGAGGAAGCTCCAGGAGGCCGTCTGCGGGCGCTGAAGCACGCGGGCGAAAGGGGGAGAAAGATGGAGAGCTGAGAGATAGAGGGGAAGGCATTGGCAAAAAGGGGGAGAAAGAGGGGAAGGCATTGGCAAAAAGGGGGAGACAGAGGGAGAGATGGAGGGGAAGGCATTGGCAAAAAGGGGGAGAAAGAGGGGAAGGCATTGGCAAGGAAGAAGAGAAATAAGTGGAAAAATAGTGATAAAGAGGTAGAGAAAGAGGGAAAAAGATCAATGACAAAGAGGGCGAAGAGAGGGAAAAAGGATAGAGAAAGAGGGAGAGAACGAGGGCGAAAAAATAGTGACAGAGAGCCAGAGAAAGACTGGAAAAATAGTGACAAAGAGAGAAAGAAAGAAGGTGAAATATAGTGATAAAGAGGACGAGAAAGAGGCAGAAAAAGCAATGACATAAGAGCTAGCCTATGCAATAGGGAGAGAAACGTGTGAGAAGAGGAGGGGGAGAGAGGAGAGGAAGAAAAGTGAAAGGAAAGAGTGAAAAAAGGCAGAGGGCATTGTGCTGAATCCACGGCAGATCCATTTGCGTCCATCCACGCGAGAAAAGTTATATAATTCATGCACGC
>NC_051416.1:31045617-31045953 GCF_015228065.2 Penaeus monodon
CCAAACATAAATAACTTTAGAGCCAGCCCCTTGATTCGATTTGCATGTCGACTGCCACGTCATAACCAGTAGCCAAAACACCTGCTTAAACCCTTTCCTTCTCCAGTCTTTCCTTCTCACCTCCTGTCTCACAAATTATTTACTTTCACTAACCCCTTTGCAACATTCAACAAACATTTTTTTTTCGTTCAGATAATTGCAACATGTCTGTAGGCCATGCGTGATGTTGCAGCCCATCCTTCACGTGCTGAACTCACGGTGTTCCTGGCAACCGCGGGTCATGTTGCTCTATTCAGTTTTCTAAACCAAACAGATCGCGAATGCCTGTTGTGATAG
>NC_051416.1:31046231-31046696 GCF_015228065.2 Penaeus monodon
CCGTTTCAAAACGAAAGAAAAAAAAATCCCAAACTTTCATGTACAGCAAACGTTTTTCACTTTTATTTACCCCCCGAACTTCAATCTAAATCAAACGTATTTCACTTTTATTTACAACCTCGAACTTCAATCTAAATCAAGCGTCCTGGATTTTTATTTATATCTCGAACCAAAATCTCTAAACCGGATACGATCGAAGCGCCGTGACTCCAGCCTCGAGGACACACAGCGGTTACGTCAGTCCAGCTGAGCTTTCGTATGACAGTTCTATTACGCCCAATATGAATAACTCAGCTATCGGGGAACTGCCTTTGTTTACTGTGTTTACGAGGGGTTTGTGTAGTCTCTGGCTGGATGGATTCGCCGTATTGAAAGCCTGGTTTCTGGGGAATTTCCTGGTAATCAGTGAGTAAGCAACTACAAAGCCTAATTAAACGAGTTAATGTCAAGCTTTAGTAGATCATT
>NC_051416.1:31046786-31047071 GCF_015228065.2 Penaeus monodon
GATGGATGGTTAAATTGATAGCCAGATAGATAGAGACGTGTATCAACAAACAAATGTACCTTATCAATTTGATAGCAACACAGAGCCATTAGATTTGGTTGGACTTATAAATACAAAAAAACAGCAAAGGATTCTAGCCCTTCCAGCCACGTTACACTATGGCGAGAGTTCTGACATGACTGCAATATTCTCTGCGCTCTGGTTCATGGAAAAGCAGAATCACGGCAGTGTGTTCCAGAATTTTCTGCTCTTAAAGGGAGAGAGTAAATGTACGTGGGTGTATAA
>NC_051416.1:31047421-31047715 GCF_015228065.2 Penaeus monodon
AGCATACCACATCTTCCAGCACTCCAACTAAGCACTCCAATCCTAAATTTCCGATACGAGAAATCACACAAGCATCTTCTTCCCTAGACCTATAATCCGAGAACCCCTTGGCATTGCCCCCAGAAGTCCCCGTGGCTGCGAGGCGAGGCCGCCGCACGCACTAACAACTTTGCCATTAGCTTGCTCCGCGTCGGGCAGCCTCAGATAGTCCGGCGTATCTCCCAGCACATACCATGCCGAGAGTCCGTTTTAATCAATAGACACCCTCCAGACATTGTTAACTGACCTTATATT
>NC_051416.1:31047846-31048624 GCF_015228065.2 Penaeus monodon
CATAACTGGCTTTCTGAGCAACTTCTTCATTTACATAAGATAAATATATAATGAAGTGGAATTTGTTTAAGCGGGGTACAGCAAGGACATAGACATGAGCATGTTGTGGTAATTATGAATTCAGCAGCATCCGGTGGGGAGAGGTAGGACTCCATCTCTCCTATTGTCTTCCTTTGTGTCTCGCCTTTATTTTTTCCTCTTTCTTTATGTTTCTTTAGGTTTTTAGATTTATGCTTGTTTTGCTTTTCTTATCTATACCCGTCTCTCATTTTGTTTTTTCATATAGGTCCTCTATTCTTATTTTTATTCATCACTTCCTCATCTGTCACGATTCTTCTCTCAGAGTCCCTATTTTGTTCCCTTCATTTCTTCAATACTAAACTCCTCTTCCGTCTTTTCAGCTTTCCTTTTCTTTTTCTGTCTGTCACCTCCCTTTATTCCCTTTATTTCCAATCCATTCCCCTTTTTCCCTTCACGAACACATCAGACCCTCCAACCCACAACATCACCCTCGCCCTCACTCTGTCATTAGAGTGACACGGACCCCGGGTTGATACTGTTGCGAGTGTCTAAAGCGAGACATCACAATAGCATGGAACCGAACAGCGACCCTGGGAGAGGAAGGGCGGAGAGGCGCGCGGGCGGTGTGTACTCCCACCCTGGATTGTATGAGGAATGACTGATGTGTAGGTCTATGTTTATGCGCGTCTGAGTTGGTGTCTTTTTGTGCGTGCGTTTGGTTTGGTCGTTGCTGTTGATACTGATCAATCTGTCCGTC
>NC_051416.1:31048674-31048800 GCF_015228065.2 Penaeus monodon
AAGCTTGATTCATCTATTCGAAAGGAAATATTTTTTCACTGTATATAAATTCATCTAATTCTTATTTATTTCTCTATCATACAGGTTATTTGCCCATCTTTTTCTTTGCACACCTTCCCACCCACC
>NC_051416.1:31048904-31049640 GCF_015228065.2 Penaeus monodon
TACATACGCAAGTACACACATACACACGCAAGTACACACATACCCCTTCCCCCAACACACGTAAACCCCGTCTCCCACAGCAACAAATCCAAATGGCAACAGAATGAGGCAAGCTGTGGCGGGGTAGCATGAGGGCGCCATGAGGAGCCATGCGCGCGGCCCTTACTGCATGACCCAATGTGGTCCCGTCATGGCGCAGCTGAAATTCGTGAGTCGTTTGGAATGACGGCACATGACGAGAATGCCACTGTGACGACCCACGCTCAAGGGTTCTCACTGTTTTGTCCTTTGACGGGGTTTTATTTTTTTCCTAAAGTGATGTACATGTTTTATCTTATTTTTTGTACAATAATTTACGTTTTGTCTCATTTATGTACAGCAATTTAGGTTCTGTCTCACTTTTTTGTATCAATTCTCTCTCGCTTTGTTTATGTTTTCCTCATTTTTTTTCTCCTCCGTGGATTCCTTTCTTCAGTATGTCACTCGTTTTATTTTTCGTTCACTTCCTTTGGTCTTTCTTGCAGTTCTCATTTTCAGATAATTTGCCCCTGTCTCTTCTGCTATAATTTTCTATTATATTTCCATTCCCTGTTCTTTCTTCATTTGCTTACTTCCTTCACTTTCTATACTATTTTCTCTACCACTCATTCATCTGTCACTCTTGTCGTACTTTGACTTCATCCGCTGTTCCCAGAGCGCTGGGCTTTGGGGCGTTGAAGGCGTTTGCCATTCATGC
>NC_051416.1:31050696-31051262 GCF_015228065.2 Penaeus monodon
AATCATAGAAAAAATAAGATCAAATTTGATTTAAACAAAAGTATAAAGATCATAGAAGAAATAAAGAATTAGATTTGCATATGAAAAAACAACACAAAAGATAATGATCATAGAAGAAACAAAGAATCAATTAGATTTAAAAAACACACACACACACAAAGTATAAAAATCATAGAAGAAATAAAGAATCAATCTTTTCATCGAGAAAATGCGGGAATTTCTAGGAAACACAAAGTACTTAAAGAGTTTGTACAAGAACAACAAAACAAGGAAACGCTCAGATAATCCGACATGAGGGTCACGTAACCTGGACATCTTTGCTGAGCGAGGCCACAGCACTACGGTGGGGTTGCCGCTTTGGGACGAGGGGCGGCGAATCTAAAATGCATATATTTTTCATATAGGCTTATGTTATATAGTTCAGAAGAATAAAGAATGATTTTTATGATTGTAGTTTTTTTTTCATCAAAGGGGCTGAATTATAAACATCTAAACAAAGATAAAAATACACAATACACAAATACACAATATTGGATAAAAGTTTCAGAAAGCAGTGATATCACCAG
>NC_051416.1:31051672-31052382 GCF_015228065.2 Penaeus monodon
GTGATATCACTGCTTTCTGAAACTTTTATCCATATGTGTATTTGTGTATTGTGTATTTTTATCTTTGTTTAGATGTTTAATTCAGCCCTTTGATGAAAAAAAAACTACAATCATAAAAATCATTCTTTATTCTTCTGAACTATATAACATAAGCCTATATGAAAAATATATGCATTTTAGATTCGCCGCCCCTCGTCCCAAAGCGGCAACCCCACCGTAGTGCTGTGGCCTCGCTCAGCAAAGATGTCCAGGTTACGTGACCTCATGTCGGATTATCTGAGCGTTTTCCTTGTTTTGTTGTTCTTGTACAAACTCTTTTAAGTACTTTGTGTTTCCTAGAAATTCCCGCATTTTCTCGATGAAAAGATTTGATTCTTTATTTCTTCTATGATTTTTATACTTTGTGTGTGTGTGTGTTTTTTAAATCTAATTTGATTCTTTGTTCTTCTATGATCATTATTCTTTTGTGTGTGCTTTTCATATGCAAATCTAATTCTTTATTTCTTCTATGATCTTTATACTTTTGTTTAAATCAATTTGATTCTTTATTTCTTCTATGATCTTTATGCTCTTATGTGTTTTTTTTCATATGCAAGTATATTTTGCAAAAAAAAGGAACTTGGTAGTGAGCATTAAAGCTGATAAAATCGACATGCAGCTCACCAGGCAGTTCCGAGAATCAACAGATCCTCTTTTGGTCCCCCTCGTCG
>NC_051416.1:31052962-31053135 GCF_015228065.2 Penaeus monodon
TTATTATGTGTGCTATTATTCTTTCCTTGAAGTAAACAACAGTTACAATCCGCTGCTTTTTATGATTTATATGGCACTGATATTTCGATTCGGAATAATGTCTGTTGCGATGAGTTTCGTTCGGGAAAATATCCGACGGCCAATGTTCGTCGGCAAAGAGGTATCCTCACACG
>NC_051416.1:31053430-31053706 GCF_015228065.2 Penaeus monodon
CCAATAATTCGTGTCCCCAGGTTCTGGAGACACGAATCAACTTTATTTATCTCCTTTCCTCATCCGGACACCTCTTTTGTTCCTGTTTTTCCTTGTTTTGTATTCCTTCTTCCTTCTTCTGAGCCACTCCTGGTTCTTCGTACTCTAAGAAGGCTTGGCACATTGTGCGACTTTGCATGACTGGATATGCAAAGAGAGATAAAAAAGTGGAATGCTATAACTAGGTACTGACATGAAACGCTCATATATTTTAACCATGAAGATAATTTAAAGTTC
>NC_051416.1:31054044-31054343 GCF_015228065.2 Penaeus monodon
CATCTGTACGGCTCTTATTCTATATAAGTTTTGCAATGAAATACTGTTCTGTTTAGTCATAATTTCATCCATTCCAGATGTTTCTTTTTCCGGAAATTAGATTTGAAAGAAACTACATTAATATGAATTGTATGAATTACTGTAGAGTTCTTTTCTTAGATTCCCTGCGGTCGACGGCACATTATCTGAGCAAGGAAGGGGACAATGCGCGAAGCCCTCATTACCGTGTACCTCGGAAACCTAAAGCGAAACCACCACGAGCTTCCGATGTTGTACAAGACGTGCTACAGTCTTTTCCA
>NC_051416.1:31054374-31054779 GCF_015228065.2 Penaeus monodon
TTAGAAACGGGTTAAGCGGGAGTCTTATCTTGTATTATCCTATAAAGCTCCTTATTTTTTTTTATCCTAAATAGCTCCTTATTTTGTTTAATTCTAACGAGCACCTTATCCTGTTATATCCTAACGAGCGCCTTATTCTGTCTTATCCTAGTGAGCACCTTGTCTCGCCTTATTCTAGCGCCTACTCCTGTCTTATCTTCTCGTGCGAGGAGAGAGAGAGCTAGATAGTGAAGCGCCCCCAGTGTGCTGATTACGATGCAGTGCCTTCGCTGCATTTGCATATTTTTGTTTAGGATCATCTGCAGAAACACGCGTCCAGGTTTCCCGTTTCGTGTGTCACAGATCTTGTCTTTTATATACTCGGAGAATTTGTTTCGTTAAACTGATGGGGGATTAACTGAACAT
>NC_051416.1:31054889-31055014 GCF_015228065.2 Penaeus monodon
TACTAGATCCCCCAGACACTGATCTTCCTAGCACAGAAGACAAATAGACGAAGTGGAAATGTAAATATAAATTCGAATCATGGAGCTCGTGCGGAATATGTGGGGCTCATGAAGGCCGTTAAGAT
>NC_051416.1:31055078-31055351 GCF_015228065.2 Penaeus monodon
GGTCTCATGAGGCGTGGTGACCAACTACATCATGAGGTAAGGGGTTGTAGGTTGACGAGGAAGGGCTGTGGAAAGTTCCTGTGCATGGAGAACGGCATAGTGAGAGAGCCACTACAGTATATGGAGTGGTCGCGGACAGTGGTCGTAGGTGGAGGATGGGATACATTGACAAATACGGTAACAATGGTCGTGAAAAGACGAAGGAGAATGAAGGAAGAGGGCTTTATGAGTGGTCGTGGAGAGTGTTTGGGGGGGGGGTCGTGGATAATGGTC
>NC_051416.1:31055392-31055916 GCF_015228065.2 Penaeus monodon
TGGCCGTGAAAAGTGGTCGTAAAGAGAGAATGGAGGAAAATGAACTACAAGACTGGTCGTGGAATGAGTGGCTCAGACGTCTTGAAAAATGGTCAAAGATGAGGAATGGAAAGGAAAGAATCACAGCGTAAAGAGCAGTCGTGGAAAGTTGTCGACATGGAGCAGAGACTATAAAAAGTGGTCGTGAACCGTGAATGACGCATAATAAGGGAGACTATCAAGAGTGGTCTTGAACGGAGAATGACACAGAATAAGGGAGACTGTAAAGAGTGGCCGTGAAAGAAGAGCGGAGTGAGAGGGACCATCAAGAGTGGAAGGAGAGCGGAGTGAGAGGGGCCGAGGGAGGTGTCAGGGTCAGGCAGACGTACGGACGTGACGCGTGAATCCGGCTTCACTTGCCTTGTTTATCGCCTTCACGCTCCGTCGGGACAGGTAGTACACAGGGAATGGAGCCTCTCCTCACTCGCTCTCCTGTTCTTTTCGCCTTTTCTCTCTGCTTTTGCTTCTATTATTTTATATTACCT
>NC_051416.1:31056049-31056577 GCF_015228065.2 Penaeus monodon
GCTGATATTGTTTATTTCTGAAATTCATCATGCACTCATAAAAGTTATATTTTCTTTTAAATCTGCCTTACTTTTTTCCATCTCAAGATATGAATATCCACATCATAAAAACAACTTAAAGTCTACGGTACCGATTGTCGCATTTCATTTGATTATGACCAATATCTTGCATGTCAAAATATATAAGAAGAAAGAAAAAACAAATGAACGGATAGAAGTAAAATCAGCATCAAAGGGAAAAAGAGAGGCAGAGAAAAAGTCAATTACGACAAAGGCCAAAATCTGGAAAGTGAATTCACAACACGTGCAGTCCTCAAGTCCCTTTTCTCTCTCGCTTGCCGTCTTCTCCTCGCCCCTCCTCTTCTCCTCACTCCACCCTCCATTTTCTCTCGTCCTTCCTCGTCCTCATCCTCTCCCTCACTGTCTCCTTTCTTTTCTACCGTCGTTCTCTCTCCCTTGTCGTTCTCTCCCTCTCGCTCTCTCCCCATCTTCTCCCACACCATAGGTTTTATTTCCTTCTTTAATACC
>NC_051416.1:31056824-31057084 GCF_015228065.2 Penaeus monodon
GAAACTATTTTCGGCAATAATTACGCTGATGAAATAGAATTTAACGATGGAGTCCCTGGCAGAGATGGAAGTTAGAGGGGGGAAGGCAGATGATTGAAGTGAAGCCGAGAGGAAGATGGTGTCGCTGCGAGTGAAGATGGAGGCGGATTAAGTGGGATCTGAGTCTTGGCGAAAGGGAGGACGCAGGCGGAGGAGTGAGGTGGGGGGGGGGTGATCTATCTCCGGTATTCGCAGAAAATACAATAACAAACAGTTAGTGA
>NC_051416.1:31057219-31057573 GCF_015228065.2 Penaeus monodon
GGTAGTGAAAATAAGACATAAAAAAAAGTTGGTTATAGATAAGCAAGTAACAAACAGGTAGTTACAAATAAGCAAGTAAACGAACAGGCAGCCACAGATAAACAAATAAACAGGTAGTCACATATAATCAAGTAAACAGTTAGTAACAAGCATGCACAAATGTCTTTAAGCTGACCCTAAGTATCAAAATGAAGATACACATGCACGGGTAAGTATACACATGCAGACCGGACTGCAAGGGTGTGGATGTTTTAGAATGCGGTGTGTTTGTATGTATTTTTCTGTTTATCTCTAACTCTCCATTTCCATCTGTCTACCTATGTATCGGTATCTTCGCATACATCTGTGTTTAAC
>NC_051416.1:31058066-31058592 GCF_015228065.2 Penaeus monodon
GAATATTCTCAATGTGGATAACCCATTTCTAGAACTGAAGACTCAAAACACCAAAAGAACCCGTTATATTAGAACAAACAGTGATAACAAATGGGCATCTGAACGCAGAAAATCGGTCTTAACAGAACCAACCGAGGGACTCTAGTACTGTACCATGAGGGGACGTTACAGTACCACGAAAGAAGGCGCTGTCGTGGTACCAGGTAGTGAAGTAGTGATGCCAAAAAGGATGTTCGGAGCGCACGGACAGGAGACGGGTGACAGCGGCGTGAGAGGAAGCAGGGGTGCCAGACCGCTGTGCAGGGGCGTCGAGAAGTGGAGATGAGGAGGAGGAAATGAAAAGGAGAAAAGTCTGGGATGAACAGAAAGGGCAGATTAGCAGAAATGGTAATGATTATAAATGAAGATAACAAAAATACAGTAATGACGATATCAATTACATAAAAATGGTGATAAAGAAACTAATAAAGGAAATGCTGCTGATAATCGTGAAAATAGGATAATAATATCAAAAATAATAAGGAAA
>NC_051416.1:31058724-31059358 GCF_015228065.2 Penaeus monodon
AATGCACAACGGTACGCACGTAGATAAGAATAGGAGTAACAACTGGGGAATATAAAAAGGGAGAAAGTCATAATGATAAGAATGAGTAGATGCAGATGGAGGAATATTGGCTGCTGCGGAAGAAAGGATGTTGACACAAAAATTCAATAAACAGAGCTTGTAAATCACGAGACAAAAAGGTATATTAAAAAAAAAACGATATAAACGGTCACCAGATGGATAAGGAACAGGATAAAATGATGACCAGAAAGAAACATAATTTACAATGCCCTAAGTAACAAGATAAAACGTAAAAAAGAAGAAAACACACAGATGAAGAAGAGCGATGAGAGCTTTCGACCAACAGAACGAATTTCGAGATAAGTTAAATACCAAGTTCTTAGCAGCGATGACGACACGAGCGTGACGCGCCCACAAAGCGTCGAGGAAGGCAAGTGGCCGAGGGCGTGGAGTGGTCACCCGCGTCCGAGAAGGGGCGCTGGTCTCGCACTGCCTCGGCGTCCCTAATAACTGAGGGACCTGAATTAAAGTCAAGGTCAGCGTGCACATCGAAGGCGTCCTGGCGGTGTGAGAACCAGAGCGCAAGGAAGGCGCCTCAGACTGTTTCGAGACTGAATGGGAGGAGAGCGTCAGT
>NC_051416.1:31059458-31061007 GCF_015228065.2 Penaeus monodon
TATGTGAAAGGGGAAAGGGGCAGTGTAAACTCGAGCTCACCGGACAAATCTAATATTACAGTTATTAAATTGTTTTTTTAAAAAGGTGAAAAACAATAATGATAAAAAAAAACTAAAAAAATTGAAAAAAATTTTTTGAAAATAAAAACAATAGTATATCTGGAACCTTACTAACAAAAATTTGTGAAATTCTTAGCTCATTCTTTCTCCCTTTACGGATGACCCCTTAACTGCGTCGTTGCAGAAGCATTCCCACCTGATTGCATTAAACACAAAGTCCCGACAACCCGATCCCTGGTGACGTGTAGGATTATCGGCTTATTTTAATTTGCTTGGGATTAGGGGTTCACTCTTCTCCCCCATCACCTGTCACATCCTTCTGAAGGATTGGATTCCCCTGGACATTGGTTTGTTAACTCGAGATCCTGTTTCACCAAAGGCATAAATAAGACAGGTCATGGGAGGGGGAGGGGGGTGGGGGACTTACGTGGGATCTTATGTCGACGTCTTCTCTGCGGGGCCGTCTCGTTTCCTTTTCAGTTTGTCTTCGCTTCGGTTCCAATGATTCGTTTCCAATGATTCGTTTTCTTTATTCATGTTCCGTTTTTATTTCCTTCTTTTACTTTTATCTCTCTTGTTTTCGTTTTTCTTGTTGCTCTCTTAAAACACCCTTCCTCGTAAGAGAGAAATATCAGGAGCAGGGACTCAAAGTATTGGCTGGAGATGGAATGCCAGCCAGAACCATACAACAAAACCACAAAGAGAACAAAAAAAGGTAAATTAAACTTAAAAAATGAATAAAAAAGCTCAAGAAAAACACAGAAAAAAGCCCCCCAAAAAGGACATGAAACGGAGGTATAACAAAAGATTGACACAGGACAGAAGATCCAGATAAAAGAAAAGAAACAAAAGACGCAAAGAAACATAGAAAACGAACAATAAAATACAAGGCAAACAAAGACATAAAACGAACAGAGAGGGAAAAGGAACATGAAATAGGTAAAAGTAAAGTAAGTTACAAGGCAGACGCAGATAGAAGAACCGAAGAAATATTAAATAGACAGAAACAAAGCATAAAACACACAACATCGCCCAAATAAACACTAAAAAACCCAGAACCCAAAGAAAAAAAGACAGACAAACAAAAGGAAAATCAAGAAACTAAAAAGGAGAGGAGAGACCAAAAAAACACATAAAACCGGCCATAAAAACGGACAAAGAATCACCCCCAAAATCACAAACGGATCAAAGAAAACAGACAGACAGAAGAAACAGGTCGCGAGAGACGGCGAGCCAAGTGGACGGCGAGGTTAATCAACGAGAAGCCACAGCAATAATGCCCAGACAATCGCTCAGGCGGCCAGAGATGCCCTGCCATCGGTGTCATTGTAGTTTATCATCTGTTTCATATCGTATTATCTGAGCTACTGTGCACGTCGCGTCGGCTGATAACTCCTCTTGCAGCGAAGGGACCACGCGGTGCTCTCGCCACTGACCTGAAAGGAAGAGGGACAGTCCATTAGAGGGATCGTGAACATGTTGATTTGTT
>NC_051416.1:31061536-31061651 GCF_015228065.2 Penaeus monodon
CACCAAAGCAGCCGCGCAAAAATGTACATAAACACGCGTGCACCTTTCTTACTTTTTTACGATATCTGCATGCGAGCATACATGCATTTCATACGTACGTACATGCAAATATACA
>NC_051416.1:31061752-31062032 GCF_015228065.2 Penaeus monodon
CAAAAGCATACAATATCTGGTTTTATTTGCATTTTTACTATGAATGCTGTTCTCGCTGCAATATCGTAAAAAAAGTAAGAAAGTGCACGCGTGTTTATGTACATTTTTGCTAGCTGGCGAGGCAGCATGCTTCTTTACATATCTAATTACTTTTTTCCTCTAACATCCTAATTAAGATATGCATATCATGAAATTGCTACTCGAACGAAAAAGCATAAGAGAGAGTCAAGCTTTAATAATTCAGAAAAAACTGCACAGCTGAAATCACGTCACAAGACCA
>NC_051416.1:31065520-31065949 GCF_015228065.2 Penaeus monodon
GATGATGCTTAATAACGATTATAGCACTACTGATTATAATGAAAATCATCGTCATACTACTAATGATGATAATAATCGAAATGAATAGAAAAAAAATAATGATGATTATTACCGTTATATCGATATCAATAACAATGATACGATAAATGCTGACAAATGAAATTTTATGTAAATAAAAAAAAAAACAATGATAATAAAAGCCATAATAGCATTGCTGCTGTTGCAAATAACCCTAACAACTATTACCATCAATGCAATTACATTTTCCCCTTCACAGAATACCATAATATAGCCAACAGGGATTGCAATTGCCCCGTTGCTTGTCCCGGGGGAGTAATCTCCGTACAGGCGAGGGGGTGGAGCAAGGAGAACGCCCTTTGATATACTGTCTCTACGGATCTCACAAGGGGCGTAACTTCAGCAATAGTA
>NC_051416.1:31066045-31066243 GCF_015228065.2 Penaeus monodon
AAACATTACAGCGGTGGACACAGGTCTTCAGAACAAAAAATGCCGATTTACCGTGATCTCAAAGCGTGTACCAACATTTCGCTTGTAGAGATTTACCGTACTTATTGATTTGATTTGTGGATGTACTTTATAGATTGGTGTGATAATATCATTGTTATTTTTGTTTTAACTTTTATATTAAATCTGCAATTGATAGTG
>NC_051416.1:31066483-31066573 GCF_015228065.2 Penaeus monodon
TTCCTTCACAGCGTCATTCACAAACATGAACTTCGTTTTCTTTCATTTTCCCTTAAGTTCACATGTCAAATAAAACCCTTTTCTCCTCAT
>NC_051416.1:31066643-31066741 GCF_015228065.2 Penaeus monodon
GAAAACGTCGTCTTGTTTTCTTAGAGAAAACCCTAATTTTAATCCCTTGTTAACTCATTACTTCCCCAAAATTTTAAACCCTTTTGTTCCTCCTCTTT
>NC_051416.1:31066830-31067015 GCF_015228065.2 Penaeus monodon
ACAATTTGTTTATACCTTTCTTTCTAAATAAACGTTTGTTAAATATTTCCATTCTATCTCCTTTACTAAATGTTATCTCTTCATATGTTCCTTTTGCCTTCCCCAGAAAGGGTAATTATCATAATTGATGCTTATATAATTGTTAATTTATGAACCACATTATATGGATATGCTTACACACAAGT
>NC_051416.1:31067039-31067315 GCF_015228065.2 Penaeus monodon
CGTCTCTGCAGCTGGGGAGTTAAGTGTATGTCGTGTATGGTATTTCCCCTCAGACCAAAGTTCCCGAGTTCTTTTTAAACTTTTGAACTTCGAAGAATGAAGGAAATGTAAGTAGAGGGGAAAGTCGAGAAAATGCGACGTCTGCGTCTCTTCCCCCTCACTACCTCTCAGCCTCCGTCTCACACAAGCGTTCAGCTACATCCATACCCTTGCCCTTACCTACATATTCAGAATTCCTTCTGTCCACCCCCCTCATTCCTTAGCCTATTGGCCATT
>NC_051416.1:31067530-31067784 GCF_015228065.2 Penaeus monodon
GCCCATGCCCCTTGTAACGCTACGCTTCGGGTAAGTGTATCATCATGCTAGTCACGCATCTGTGGGGCAGATAGTAACATGATGAACAACAGCTCTCGTCACGTTATCATAAGATGTATCATGTGACCCTCCAGATGATATTTCTCTCTTCGTCTCCCCCTTTTCTCTCTTTATTCGCTCTCTCCATTCTGTCTTGGGGTTTTTAGTTTTTATGCCTTACCCTCTACACTCCTTGCCTCTATGGAATTACTGTA
>NC_051416.1:31067905-31068065 GCF_015228065.2 Penaeus monodon
TCCTTCCCTTTATCAGCTTCCCCTCCATCCCCTCCTTCGTCTTAATAAGCTTCTGCTTCTTCTCATCAAACTTTTTTCTTCTTCACATTCAATTAGGTATTTAATTTAGCCTTGTTTTGCTTCGGCCAGATGCGTAAATATAAATCTGTTTTTTTAGGAA
>NC_051416.1:31068148-31069650 GCF_015228065.2 Penaeus monodon
TTCTATTAACTTATCTCACTCTCTCTCATTTCATATCCGCATGAACGACAAACAAGCGAAACGAATGATGACAAAAAACAACTAATAAAACCCCACAAAAACAAGGAAATCAATAATCAACATAAAGGAAACAAATAACGGGAAGCGAGGAGTAGGAAAAAGGAAGGTTTATTTGCAACTAATAACAACGGACGGCCGCTTGTATATCGATTTAAGAGTGACTCGCATTTATAACAGGCCGGTGGTGATGGCGGACACGGGTCAGCTGCCTCTGGCCACTATGCCAAATAAGGGGAAAGGGGCACTGACAGGGGAAGGGGAACGCTGGCAGGGGAGAGGGTACGCTAACAGGGAAAGGCTAACGTTGGCAAGGGAAAGGGGAACGCTGGCAGGGGAGAGGGGACGCTGGGAAGGGAAAGGGGGCACTGGCAGGGGAAGGTGGATGCTGGCAAGGGAAAGGGAAACGCTGGCAGAGGTAAAGAGCACCGGCAGGGAGAAGGGGACGGGGTAGGGGAATACAGACAGGGGAAGGCGACACAAGGGTAGGGGTCGCTTACAGAAGGAAGCTGACAGGGGAGGAGGACGCTGGCAGGGGGAAGGGCTGCTGACAGAGGAGGGCGACACTAACAGGGGGATGGGAGAACCATAAATGCACGTAGATTAATAGTGCGATACGAAAATGATGAGTCACTTGCAGCTTGTATGATTCTAATTTCCCTTGTTCCATCTCGGTTCTCTTGTTCCATTCCGGTTTTCCCTGTACCATCCCGGTTTCATGTGTGCTTTCCCGGTCTCATTTGCAGTCTTCGTTGTATTGTCCCGGTTTTCTTTGTACCATCCCAGTTTTCCCTGTACCATCCCAGGTTCTCTTGTACCAACCCGGCATCTCTTGCACCATTCCGGTTGTCGTTGTACCATCGCAATTCCTCCTGTACCATACTCAGCTTTCCTTGTACCATCTTGGCTGCTCCGATTTTGTTTGCACCATCCCGGCTTCGCTTGTACCATCCCGGTTTCCCTCGAAGCTCAGTGAGTCTGTCTTCGTCACTTTCAGCGTCACAGGCGTTCTCAGAGACGTAATTGTCACTAATTGCAGCGGCTGAGTCAAAAGAATTAGCCATTAGACTAATTTACAGCAGCAATATCAAGCCGTTTCCTTGAAGCTGGACGAAAAGGCATGCGTCATCTCCCCCCTCCCCCTTCCCCCCCTCCGCTTGCACACCTGGCTTCGATTTGGGGGGGAGAAGGGGAGAGGGGGGGGAGGAAGGGAGAAGGGAAGAGGGAGAGGGAGGGGGAGGAAGGGAGAGGGGGAGAGGGGGGGAGCAAGGGAGAAGGGAAGAGGGAGAGGGAGGGGAAGGAAGGGAGAGGGGGAGAGGGAGGGGGATGAAAGGGGGAAGGGGGTCAGCGTTCTAGCCCTTTGTTTGGCAGTCGGGTAGGGCGGATCTGCTGGTCATTACTGGTGGTTTATAATGAGAGTTCGATGTGATATTCATCTCTCATTA
>NC_051416.1:31069947-31070087 GCF_015228065.2 Penaeus monodon
CTTCCTACCTGCAACTATACATCAGGCATATTTTCCATTTTTCCATGTTATTCACTCTCATTACCACCACCACTTTCCGTCCTCCTTATTTACTCATTTCAAAAGTCTGAATTTCCGGATCTTGCACACAGGACAGTGTC
>NC_051416.1:31070119-31070416 GCF_015228065.2 Penaeus monodon
ACATGGTAATAAAAGCTTTAATAACACAAGTTTAAGGATAATATATATATTTTTTAAGTATTTTTTCATCGGTTTCCTCCCTATCAGTAAGCTCACCGAACCGTAAGAACCCACTGGCTATTGGCTAAAGAGTCATCTCGAGTGCGCTTTCGCAGTTCTTCCGTTTCTGAAAAGCTGCAACTTTCCTATGCAAAAGCACCAGTAACAAAGAATTTCCATATCGATAACGCTGCTGAAATTATCATTATCATCGCCTCCTTTTATATCTCTGAAACCTTTGGGTCTCTATATTTACGT
>NC_051416.1:31070665-31070847 GCF_015228065.2 Penaeus monodon
AGCTAATTTCAGCTGGTGTGTCGCTAATGACATGAGCGAGATCACTTCACAGCTGATTCTAGAACGGAGGCCACTTCATGATGCTACCTGTGGCTGACGTTATCTGTTTCCGATAAAGTCTGTATACTCATATTGGGATTGGAATCGGAAGTCGGAATCGTTGTATTCACAGAACTATAATG
>NC_051416.1:31071607-31071870 GCF_015228065.2 Penaeus monodon
GGTGCGTGGGAAAAGATATCCGAGATAAGAACATGAGAGCATTAACTTCCTCTGAAAGTCTTAATTGCACCTGCATATATAAACGATGGCTTCTTTAAGTGCAGGGACTTTCCTGGTAATGGCCGTGTGCACCGCATCTTTTATGCGCTGATGCATGTTAAAAGCAGTGCGAGTGTGCACTGGAGCTTCATTGTGGGGAGACAATGTGTTCTGACAATCCACTTAATGGTCATCGTGCAAGATGTTTTAAATCTCGACTTTGT
>NC_051416.1:31071906-31073757 GCF_015228065.2 Penaeus monodon
TCGACGATTGAAATTATTCGTGGATCAGCTTTCAAAGGCCGTCGGCCAGATGCACTGATATCGAACGGTACCTCTTGAACTGAGGTTACGCAAGCAGTTATCGAGGCAACCATCGCGCTCCCTTCCACCCCAACCCATGCCCACCTGCCCGAGTATACCCAACCGCATCCCAAACCTCTGATGGTTGTCTGGGAAAGACAATGGCGCCTGCCACAGATGCCACGGTCGCCTGCTGGGTTCCGATGTCTATCTGAACATCGAACTCGGTCACCGTCGGTCCAGAACTGAGATGGCACTCCTTGCGACAGGGATGTTTGGCGTCGCAGCCAAACTGAAGACAATACTAAATTTTGTAAACGTTCGAGTACTTAGCAAATACAAAATACAAGTACAAAGGCGAGAGAATGTAAAGAGAGAAGAATGATTGTAAGAAAATTAATGGTAAGATTCTCGTGTACAAAGGATGTGAAATAGCACTGATTGAGTGAATGAACCCTTCAAAGGAGACACGAACCCTTTCCGGTTTTATGAATGGATGCCGAGGACAAGGTCATGCTTGATCACGATTATGCTTTCCTCGACCGCAAACGAGATGATCATGTGAATTCTTAACCACAGCCACTCGGTAAATTACAGATGGGAGATATAATCAAATGGAGAATGACGAAGGGTAAACGCGTGAATCTCCTTCTGGGGCTTGGAGGCGATCCAGTTCTGCTCTCGTTATCTCCAGTTGCTTATTTATAAATCTGTTTTCAGTTGCCAAGGTACAGATGACGCGATACTTGAGGCATCCAAAATGATTCAAGCCCCATATGTACAAAGAGTAATGGAAGACGCAGATTCGTCAGCAGCAAAAAGCAAACGAAATAGTTGAGGAAAAGGCGGCAGTCCTGCTGGTGTCCTGCTAAAGGCGATGACGACACCGACCGCCTGCCTGGGCTCGGGTTACGCCGCCAACAGCCCCGCCGGCCAGCAGCACAATTGGAATAAAGTGTCCAGGACGGGGAAACTGTGCAGGATAACTGGTACAATGCAGTGCCCCCTCGCCCCACTACCCACCCCGCTCTCCCCTCCCTCGACAAGTTTATGGCCTCTAGCATCCGCCGCATGTGCTGGCCAGACCGATCTAGTCAGCGACAGACGGGTTCTGCGGGCCAGGCGCATCTCAAGCTAACTAGCAAGACCTTAACCTAGAAACTTCTGCAAGATGATCAGCCAGTTAAGCGGTAGCCTTGACAGCCAAGCAGCTCGCCAGCTAACACGACTGTCGGGTCTTTACTCTTCTTCCAAGAAATGCTGGAGGATGGCCGCGTCATGGCGGATGATGGCCCGGGATGAATGACAAGGGGCGGGCAGGCGACGGCGACATCACATGATATCTGATAGGGATGACGCTCGTCAGGGATTTCGGGCGGGCGATGGCCGAAGGTGGATGTGTCACTCTGACGCCCATAATGGATAGTGACTGTGACTCGATAGCTATAATGATGGATGATGGCTGCATCATAATCATTCTCTTGCGTGAGTGGTCGTCATGCAGCCAGGGAGACTCAGTGAGTCATTCATTATCCAGCAACCCGACATTCGCGTGCATAAAACGTTGTTTGACGGATCCTGGTACCTTCTCCTTATGCACACATAGCTGAGGAAGTGCGTGTAAACAACTCAAAATAGACAGAAACTTGCATGCAAGGGTACATGCAAACTCGGCAACGACAAACGCAAACTGGACTCGAAATTTCATGCAGGTCTTGATTCGTTTCATGGAGAGCGAGGGAGGAAAAACACCCGAGGGAAGGCGCGGTTGGCGGAAACCATGTTGCATTTTTTGCTCCGAACATAACAGTC
>NC_051416.1:31074446-31075082 GCF_015228065.2 Penaeus monodon
TGGTTTCTTGGTTTCCATCGACTTCAGAACGGAATACAACCACCAGCCGAGCGGACGCCGGGAGCAGCCGGGGCCCCGACGCAGCCTCGCCCTTGGAGCACAAACCTCGCCGGAGGAGACACGCCGTCACATCATAATGCTTTCCTTCGCCGCCGCCGTCGGAAGATGGATCGCCTGTCTCATTACGTCTTAATAAATGATTTCGTCCGGCGAGATTCGGAATATACATTAACATTACTTGTGCGTTGGAAATGTATTAGGAATGATGTGATGTAATTAGTGCAGAATGCAACATGTCATAGTGTGAGGTTTTAGTTTGGTGTTCTTGATATGACTTGGGTATGTTGAATATAAAATTAAGAGGATCTTGGAGAAAAGAAGGGTTGATTTGTCTCATTCATAATCTATAGAGGCTATGCACTATCCATCCACCTTATATGCTCTATGTATGTTAAAAATAGAATCTTCCTTATAAAAGATGTGAGATAATAATTCACTTATCATAAACCTATACAGCAATATTTATGCTTATGAAACAACACCCATGATGTAACAGTATTCAGTAATCATATTAGCAGTCTCGTCAACCTGTTATTATGAAACCATACATCATATGAAGACAACAACGTACGCGTA
>NC_051416.1:31075188-31076210 GCF_015228065.2 Penaeus monodon
AAAATTACCTTTTTATAACTCATATCAATACGTAATTGATATTCTTTTACTTTACGTATAAAGAAATGAATTAGTATTTCCTTCATGCCTGTGAATACATGTCTGTATGTACACATGCGCGGTTCCCGCCAGTATACGAAACAATGGGAATAGTTTTTTTCTTTGCCTCCCTGTCCCTTTTCATTTATTCATCTCAATTACTTTACTATTGTGTTCCCTTTAAGCGTTGCGCCAGCACGATATTCACAAATCTGTAATCACACTCAGTCTCGCCATTTACCGGTTCGCTTTAAGAATGAATTTGAAAAAAAATATTTCTGTTATTACCTAAAACACGAAGGAATGGACATTTGTAATTTAATTTTTAATGAAGTGTAAAGACGAACCTTATAAAAGAAAAAGAAAAACAATTGATGTCTACAGACGTATAATAAAATGAAAATGCCGGGAGAAGAGTTGCATATCGTTATCTGCTTCTCCTCTTTTTCTTTCATTGCATCTTCCTTACATTCTTTTCAAACAAGAAAGAGCAACAGATGAATAAAAAAATGACGGAATTACAACTAAAAACGAAAGCTAAGAGACGCGAGATTGCTAAAGAGAGGGGATGGGAGACTAAATAAGAAATGGACAAAAATTACGACTAACGAAAAAATTCTATACTAAATGTACAGCAGTGAAATTGCAATAATGCATAATAGGATAGAAAGACGATATAATTTGAACGTTTACGTGACTGTATTGATCCTTGCTTCTTCTAAGCGCTTTTTATTGATAAAGAAACATATCTATATCTAGCAAGCTAGCTAGCTTTCTATACACACACACACACGTGTAAAAATATTTATTTACTAGCGTTCCCTCCCCCGACTTTGTCTGTGTAAGTACCGATGTTTGTACTTGTGCCAGCCGACATGTCTCTCATGAAATATTCGCCTGTGTTTTGTTTACTATTTGCTATCTGCACATCTTTTTTACAATTCATTTTTGTAGCTATTTTAGAGTAGAAGCGAGTATTCCCC
>NC_051416.1:31076243-31076331 GCF_015228065.2 Penaeus monodon
ACAAGATTTCATCTCAAAAATCACCTCGTCTTTGCTTCTTGTGTAAAATGAAATCAGTCATTAAAGGGTCTTTACACCTATGCCCACA
>NC_051416.1:31076419-31076525 GCF_015228065.2 Penaeus monodon
ATAATTTCTATTACTGCTATCGCATTCCATATACTTTTCCTATCTCATATTCCCTCTCCATTTTCATCCCTCGTACGATTCATTTGCAATCCCCCATTTTCCTTTA
>NC_051416.1:31076578-31076769 GCF_015228065.2 Penaeus monodon
TATTTCCCTCCTATAGTCAATCGTTTCATCAACATCTCTTTTCTATTTTCTTCGCCTCGCACTCTCCATCTTCCTCTCCCTTCCTCTATGCATCCCAACATCCGCCAGCTGACAGGTCGCGACGGTAGCCCTCTCTTGGGAAACAATCGGTGACGTCATGCTTATTCAGGCCATTCAGGACGGGGAGTAAC
>NC_051416.1:31076945-31077545 GCF_015228065.2 Penaeus monodon
CATCCCTCCCCTCAACCGTCAAACTTTTTTCATTAAACGTTTCTTTAAGTTTCGCCTTTGCAAATTCCTTGAGGGTAGGGGTGGCTGTGCTTCTGTCTGGCGGATTCTTAGTCTTCTCTCATCGTTCACTTTGCTCTCAGGCAGGTTCTTAAGGTTATCTTGGATATCGACACTAACACCTTTTTCTCTGCTGTTTCATGGTAAGTTTGGCTGGTTATTCTTTTTTTCTGTTATTTCATGGTATTTTTTCTTTTCTTCTTTGTTGGTTATGTGTTGTTATAATAATTACTTAGTTATTAGGTCTGTTGCTAGTTATCTTCAGTTTTTATTTCAGTTCATATTTATAATTACATACGCAATCCCACCGCTGTTGCCATTGCTAATGTTAATAGAGATAAATTAAGAGAATGGTCCTACTCTTTCTTTAATACAAATACTAATGATGCTGACTCTGTTTTCACTCCGCGCTGTTCATTACCACAGCCATTTGTTACCCTGCTCTTAGCCATTTGTGCTATTTCATTAATCAAAGTGAAAGATAAGACTGAGAGAAAGGAAATAATGAGGAGAAAGAGAGGTATGAAAAAAATAATACTAATA
>NC_051416.1:31077588-31077665 GCF_015228065.2 Penaeus monodon
AGTAGAGGTTGCACTGCTATGTCGTTAAATATGCAGTGCAAGAAACCACGATAAGGAATAGTTAATTCCTGCGGAAG
>NC_051416.1:31077703-31078500 GCF_015228065.2 Penaeus monodon
AGAAATCAACACACGTAACCCATCAGCTCTCACCGTGAACAATCTTCCACCCAAAATGATCCTCAGAAACTTATCTAACTTTGTGTTTTTTCTTCGACCTTCCCTCCCTAACAGAATGTCTTTCCAGAGGTTATCATAACCAGGAGAGCCGTTCCTGAAAGCCTAATCTTCCTTAGATTTCCTGGAAATTCCTTTAGGCCTACGGTAATCATGACGATAAAAAAAAGTATTAGGCTATGCATCTCCAGCCTCCTTGGCAAAAATATTGGTGGTATCCGTGATGTGAAAGTTTTTTTTTTTTTCAAAACTAATGGGAAAAGTGCTTTACGTTATCAGTTTGGGAGAAAGAAAAGAAAAAAAGAATATGTTGGGAAAGTATTCTAGACGATGAGAATAATATGATAATGAAGATGCAGATGCTATCCTTCTAAAAACAATGATAAAGTTTGCTTATACCGACGATATTATTTTTCCCACACTTGCTCTTCATTTATCGCTTATTACTTCTTTAATCCCTCCTTTGATTCCTTATCCTATTTCTCGCTATAAACACTTACAAAAAAACGTTTGAATGAAATAAAGCCCCTGTTATTCTAAGGTTTCGATTACGGTTAAAGGAATCCATTTTTTGCCGTTATTGATTCAATTCACAATGGTTGCATCTGTTAACATTTGTCGACTGCGTTTTGCCTCTGTTTATTTTTCCTGCTTTGTTGTTGTCACTGGCGTTATTGTTTTGCTTGTTCTTGTCAGAATTTTTACTTTGCTTGCTCTTGTTGTCAGAACTATCGTCTCGT
>NC_051416.1:31078567-31078995 GCF_015228065.2 Penaeus monodon
CAGAATTATTGTCATAAGTATGCTGTTATCGTTCTTGAAGGCTTGGCTACAGACAGTTCCGTCACCGCTTTTATTGTTATGTTCTCTGTTATGACTCCCTCGAGCTCACATCACCCGCGCGCCGGCATGGAGGATCAGGTAGTGCCGAGTTATGGCGTATTTGAGGCCCGCTTCGAGAAATCGCCTTCTTTTATTTTCCTAAATTCATATAAAGTTTCTTTATTTTTCATTAGATCATTTCCTTTACTTAGATCAGTCAATGCATCTTACATGTGTATAGTTTTCTGTATTGCAAATTCATGAGAATAGAACATTTCGGTGAGGATTGCTGATCGATTGTTGGTCCCTCATCACCTCTCCGGCCATCCGTCGTCACGCACAACGGCTGTGTCCTCAATAATACCTGCGGTTTGCGTTGTTCTTCGCCT
>NC_051416.1:31079077-31080190 GCF_015228065.2 Penaeus monodon
CTTTCTCACCCATTTGCAGTCTCACCCTCATCCCCACTCTCTCTCTCCACTATGTCCATTTTTTATTGATCTAACTTTATATCTATATCCATCTCTCTCTCTCTCCTTTTTCACTTTTTCTTTACCCCTCTTTTTTTCTTATTCTTTTATGCGTCAGACACCAGCCGCCCCTCCCCCTCTGCCTGACACCATTCGACGTTGACAACAATGCCCGCCGTCACACCGCCCGCGCGAGATGACCGCCATTATCATAACCCTGTTGATATTCCTCGTCCCGCCCGTCACTCACGTTGCCACCCATGTCCCCTCGTCACGTCAGTACTGCGTGTCCCTTCATCCATGTCACTTCATATCTTTTGGTATATTAAGCTCTGTGAGACCATGCCAGTTTTATTAGTGACTGGCGTGTATTTTTAGATATTTATGAGTACATGGTACAACTGTATCGAAAGCTCGATATCGTCATGTCATATTATCAAATCTCTAGAAATAGTAGATAAAAGAGAAATTTTAAAGAAAAGGAAAATGTTCACCGAACTAACCAAAACCACCGCTTTCAACGTTAAAAAGCTACCCTCCAGCGACTGTGTTTGTGAACCATTTATTTCCAATCTATCAAAGCGCAGCCGGATTCATCACTCGCTTAAATGATTCTGTTGTTGTTTGCTTGTTTCTTCCGAAATATTTAAGTTTCGTTGTCTTTTGGAGGGAGAAAAATCTGTCCGTGTGTGTATGTTCGTGCGTCTTATTTCTCGATAATAATACTAGATTTATTCATATGATTCGAAGGGTCAAAAGCCAGCGCTCTCATAATAGCCCAATTAGAGGCAGGTGATCATGAACGAAAGGTCAATGTCATGGCAATTACCCAAGAAGGGGGATGGGTAGGATGGGGGAGGAGTGGGGGCAGATGTGGGAGAGGTGGGGGAAGGAGAGAGGGAGGGTGGGTGGAAGGCTTCATGGATAACGCTGTAATGGCATGCACTCGAGACTCGAGCTCGTTGCGTTTTGCATCTGCGCCGCACATATACCTATACACTTGTAATCTCATTCACAAGCATAGCAGGGGACAGATTAAGCTGTGAATGCTGAGGCAAGAATTAACACAATGGT
>NC_051416.1:31080896-31081322 GCF_015228065.2 Penaeus monodon
ATTGAAATGATCACTGAATCCCTTTCTTCCGGCGAGTGAAAACCGCCATTCGCGCTTCCCGAAGGATCATCTCATTATATTATCTCCCAATCACCCCCCCCCCCCCGCCCATTTGCCCGCCCGCGATGAGATCCAACCGAGGCGGCCAATCTCGCGGGCGGGAATTTTTCATCTTTTTATCCAACACATCAAAGGTAGAAATTTACATTTTCGACGCCATTTTTTTCTCGGATGCTGATACGTCTGTGGCGACACGGCGGGAGAAAAGGAATAAAATTTTGCGTTTTGTATTCACGAGGATGATGGATATTAAATATGCAAAGGGTAAATCAAATATGCAAGTGAACCGAAAATGATTGCAATTGGATTCACGATTTGTTTCGTGCGTGCGTAAGTCGACTCGTTCTGTTTTGTCATCTTGTAGTA
>NC_051416.1:31081457-31081561 GCF_015228065.2 Penaeus monodon
CCCTTTTTTGTTTTGTTTCCGGTATTCTTATCTGTGACACACATCAACTCATGACAAAGTGTAAAAATTATGAATTCTTCACTCCAAGGCAGCAAGCATCTCAG
>NC_051416.1:31081630-31081835 GCF_015228065.2 Penaeus monodon
TTTCTTCCTTTTATCATTTACTCTCCTCCTCCCCCCCCGTTTTTATCTCTTTAATAATTTTCTTTTATTTACTCCTTTCATTCTTCTATAAATATCTTCAATATTCCCTAAGTATGGAAATCATGAATCCTTAAGGCAAGCATAGGGCATTTCACCTCTCATCGACCTTACAAAAAGTAATCAAACATCTCTTAAGGTGTCGAAT
>NC_051416.1:31082335-31082528 GCF_015228065.2 Penaeus monodon
TCCCCAATTCTCCACACCAAGGCGAGAGGAGGACATCGTATCTGGCATCGATCTCACACGAACTTCCCCGGGGGCATTTCTTATATATAATGGAAGACGTTACTCTTTGCCGAGTCTGTTGCCATTAGCCTCGCTCGGTGTGCGTTTCTCTCGGAGTGGTCCTCGTGCCTTGTTCTTTGGCTGTGTGTTTCGT
>NC_051416.1:31083587-31084287 GCF_015228065.2 Penaeus monodon
GAAGTAAAAGTGACTTGAAGATGCAGCACTGCGCCACAGGGATAAGCCTACAGGACTACATAACCAAAGTTGTGACCGTAACCAACACGTGATGGAAACACGTACAAACTTCTGGCCGATCTAACTTTCATTATCGTAGTTATGAACATGCGATATAATATCACTTTTAAAGATCAACAACTGCAGAGATTTAATTCAAAACTGTTCTTTTTTTTCGTACAAGGCCATATGTCAAAGTAACTACATTAGGGCCTATGTATTATGCTTAAAGTAATATAAAAGTAGAGTTCCTAGAGTTCATCGAACCGGCCATGGTTTGCAGCATCAATACAAGTAGCATTTCAAATACCATCTTTTTGTATCATCAGTGAAAAGGCAGTATTTCAAACCTGATATGCCTCATCAACAGGAATGTTTGTGGCAACAACGAAAAACAAAGTAATTCGCATGGTTTCATAGGGCTTAATAAGTAATTTCGCTTCAATAACCACTCTAACTGAGCATGAAAAATTGCTCAATTTATCATCGTTCGCGCGTTTGTGATAGTATTTTGAGAATTTTATTTCAGGCAATGTGTAAATGTATTTGATCACTGATTCCAGCTGACAAAAACCCAATTACTTCTGTAATATACAAATTAATTTCATTAGTTATAAAATAAATAAACATTTTCTCCGAAAAAAAACTCTCTCTCTCTCTT
>NC_051416.1:31084373-31085059 GCF_015228065.2 Penaeus monodon
CTAATTAATAAATACGCACAAATATAATAATAATGAAACACGCACAGAATTACAAAACGAGCATGCACTTTTCCCGCCAGTGAAACAAATGCAGACACAAATCTCCATAGCCCAAGGTGGAATTATGCACCGTTGGGCGGGACAGGAAACGCACCCTCTCACTTGATTATATCCATTTCGCGTTCCTGCACAGATGGCCAAATACAGAGGGTCCAAACCTGTTTTGTAACGTATAGAATGGGGCATCTTTTCGTTCTCCTTCTTCCCTTGGTCTCTTTGGAGAGTAAGATCCTGGAAAATTTATGATAATGTAGGCGGTGCATTCCCTCTCTCTGTCGCGTTTTATCTCCTCTATTCCTTTCATTTTCTTATTGATTTACCAACATTTTTTGGGTGTATTTATTTATTTATGGAATGCATTTTGCCAGCAGCAATCCAATCCCAAGTTTGCCGGCAATCTCCCTTCCGAAACGAGCCATTTTCTTAGGAGTTTCCAAATGGAGGAAATGGCCTGTAAATCTGAAAAGACTGTGTATACCAACCGCCTTAATGGAAGCTGAATTTTTTGATTGGCGTGCTGGCAATAAACCGCATCAGGGGACATTGCGTCACAAAAGCGAACACCCCCTCAACATGCGCTTGTATTTGTTGCTGGGTTTGGGATTGTCTTTAAGGTTTATGTAGAC
>NC_051416.1:31085190-31085381 GCF_015228065.2 Penaeus monodon
CATACCCAAAAATCATCACAGGAATAATACCAGGAATAACAAAACCGAATCGTATCGCACAGTGCAGGCGCGCGAGGCCGTGCAGTGGTAGCGGCGGCCGATAGTTCTGGTGGGCCAGCTCCGACGCGGTCATAAGCAGTGTCATTAGTCTCGTTAAGCCCTTTGGGTCTCCGCGTGGGCGTCGGGCGTCG
>NC_051416.1:31085419-31086683 GCF_015228065.2 Penaeus monodon
CATAGGAGGTGTATGAGGACTACGTTGGGTACGCCTGATGGAGGGTGATGAGGTGGTAACATGAATACGGATGAGGGGAAATAACGTGGAGATTTCATGCTACTTGAATATCCATTGGAGAATTGAAGACAGGAAGAAGATGGCGAGGTGTACCTAACCCGTCGATTAGCTAAGATGATTATCACAGTCGCACTTGACCTCTTTTTTTATTTTTCCACTGTTTTAAACATCTTTGAAACATATTGAATTACGCGAAATGAGCCGGGAGACAAACAAGGCCCGGAGGTGAGTCACGGGATGTAAGATGAGCAGCGTCACCCGCAAGTAAGACGTACCAGTGGAATACTTGGCGGGCGCCGGCGGACCGTGGGCGTAATGAGTGGGTGGGCGGCGGCAGAAGACGCGAAAAAGTCAACGAAGAAAATAGCGGAGATAAAGCAGACTCCATGACGTGTTCATAAAAATGACAAAAATAACACAGCGGCGAGAGAGCATTTAGCTTTGCACGAATGTTACAGTATAACGAGGCCTCGCCAACAACCACACTAATATGCATTGTGTTAGCCTCATTAACGTATGAACTTCTGCAGCTTAATTAATGATATCATTATGTCATACCGCGCGATGTTTTCCTAAATGAAACACTCATTGCCAGTAATGTGTCAAAATTGTCGTTGATTTCTCATTCTTTCTCTTATTCCTTGTGCTGATTCAATTCCAGTCTGCGCATCGAAGCCTTCTTATATTATCTAATCTGACACTTTGATGAGAGGTAATAACACCATTTCAATAACCAAATGTATAAGCCTTAATTTCCACAACCTCCCTTATACCAGGAAGATAAGAGGTGGGACCAGCTAACTCTCTTCCTCACCCTCTATTCCTCCGCCACCCCCCCCCCTCTGGCCTCATCTATCGTTCATTCACGACATCTACTTCATTCATCTACTCGCGTCCTCAAGCGGCGCCCAGTCAAGTGTAACAGTAATCAGTGCTAATCAGTGCTCGTCGTAGCAGTTGGCTGTGCTGAGGAGTGGGTGCCGGAGGGGTATCGTGTTACTTGAATTTGTCTTGCGAAGCACGAGAAAATGCAGACAAGTATAAGTTCGGTTCTTTATTTTGTTTTCATGGAAATGATTTATTTTCTTTCTGGGAAATTTGCTTCGGTGGAAGTGCGTTTTGACTGAGAGATCTTCATTTTTTTATTTATTCGTTATTATTATTTTTTTACTTCTGATTCTGTGAATTTCTCCCCCCCCCCCCG
>NC_051416.1:31086787-31086942 GCF_015228065.2 Penaeus monodon
CCACTTTCTCTATATCTGCCTTTCTCACTAAAACGCATAAAAAAAACACATACACTCATGCACTTGTAGGAGTACTTACTACAGTAATACATCACCCACCCATAACCCTAACATCCCTGCGAAGTCATACAGACGCCACAGCAGCTGATGTCCTG
>NC_051416.1:31086966-31087085 GCF_015228065.2 Penaeus monodon
ATCAACCACGATACCATCAGCCCAAAGTCATATTCGGTTGAAAACAATGACACAGCAATCTCTTCTTCATTACTGAGGCCATCTCCTGGTATTATACATTGTCATGAAGCCTCTACGTC
>NC_051416.1:31087420-31087491 GCF_015228065.2 Penaeus monodon
AAGTACTGTGTTTGCGATTGTGAGTATACATGGTATTTAGGCGTTCTGACCTTCGAAGATCTTCGAAAGTC
>NC_051416.1:31087704-31087885 GCF_015228065.2 Penaeus monodon
GTAACTTTGGGGTGTATGGTTGTGCGATTGTGTGCGTGATCGTGTGTGTGTACTATGACTAATATAAGAAAAAATTCGGTCACTGAATTCTGTAGAATCGCTTGTTGGAAGCTGTTTGGGTCCGAATATCATATGTCATGACCACATATTTATTGATAAATCAATTGAAACTCCCTCTTAT
>NC_051416.1:31088098-31088318 GCF_015228065.2 Penaeus monodon
ACCCTCCTTCCTTTTCATAAGGAGGGATACCTGGGACTACTCGTGATTCCATTATTACACAATCGTTTGAAATAACAAGACAGTATTTTGGTCAGGACGGAGCGCTTTCCTCAGCGGTATGCGACGGGAAGACCTAAACAGGCTATTAATATTTTATTTAGCATATAAAAGTAAGTACATATAAGAATAACACGAGAGTAACGAGAGTAAGGACCTTGTG
>NC_051416.1:31088968-31089300 GCF_015228065.2 Penaeus monodon
AGACGTTCTTAATGGTTGTAGACAGTCGTATGTAACAAAATATACATTAAAAATATAAATAAGATACACGTGGCCGAGCCTGCGTTAAAAATAAAAAAAATTCCACGGATACTAAACAAACATCTACACATCCTTAACAAAAGAATTATTTCCAGACACACTTAACCAAAAAATAAGTATTATCTCACACACTTAACAAAAAATAAATATTTCCTCATACTTAATCCCTTAAAAAAAAATCCACATATAATCCTATAATCTGCCCCATGACACTGCGAATGACAAGGACATCAAAACGAACACCGAATAAAGAAAAAGGCAATTGTAATTTC
>NC_051416.1:31089427-31089732 GCF_015228065.2 Penaeus monodon
GTAGGGAGCAACTTCCTTACGGCTGCCGTGACAAGCACCTACACAGCCACGAGCCACGTCATTCTGCTTCCGTCATTGCATTTGCTTGTCTGCTTTCGTGCCTGCTTGCCTGCACGACTTAATTCACACCGCGCGAGGAAGCAGTTTTATCACTGTAATTAAATCATAAATCCCTTAATTCATTACGGACTTAATCACCAACCGCAATGCTTAAAAATATTTTTTGAAAATCTCACGAAAGTCATATATATAAGCTGATAAACATAAACCCAGCAACATACTACAAAATATGATCAGTAAAACAG
>NC_051416.1:31090203-31090352 GCF_015228065.2 Penaeus monodon
GGGGGGAAGAAGCCAAGGCCTAAATCTAAACAGTACGAGAAACCTTAACAATGACATGATTTTCGGCCTACATTGAGACGCAATGCGATGCTGCTGATACACTACACCTTTGTTTTAACCTTCAGGGGGATAAGCCTGTTTACGATACG
>NC_051416.1:31090547-31091196 GCF_015228065.2 Penaeus monodon
TTCTCCCATCGCTCTAACTTACCCACTCTTACGTCACGTCAGAAGCGGCACGAGGTCAAGGTCAATAAACATTCCCTGTTAAGTCCATCATTTCGCCTTGAAAGGGATTTATTGAAAATTATAACTTGGGGGGTCGTGCAGGAGATGGAGGGGGAGCTGAGGGGGCGAGAAAGAGCTATTCATATCTATTTATTCTTATCTATATCTAGATCTTCATTTGGATATTAATTCGTTTCTATTAATTTATTAATCTATTTATTCTTATCTATTTATCTTTTTTCTTTCTCTTTATTTTTAACCGTTTCTTTCTTTTTTCTTTCTTTTTCTTTCTTTCATTTTTTTTTCTCTTATTCAGTCTTCTTATCCTTATTATCACTTGTCTGGGATGGAGATGCGCGTAGATAAGACTCAATAAGGAAGGAGGCGGATTCAGATAAATAAGCAATAAACAATAAGAAAGAAAGCACATGGATCCGCACAGCACAGCCTAAAAATAAACAATCGGATAAATACACGAATGGAAAAAGAGGGAGAGAACGGCAGGACTGGGGACGAAGGGGAGGAAACAAATGGTAATCCAAGAGGACAGCTGAGAGCCCGAGGAAATAAAGTGCGACCAGAAGGCTTTTGGTTATAACCACACGCAGAC
>NC_051416.1:31091233-31091624 GCF_015228065.2 Penaeus monodon
GACGCACACATACGCACACACATACACGCGCTTATACGTACACGTTCCGCTCCCTTTGTCCCGCTTCTTCGCGTCCTTTCAGCTTCCCATACGACACTCTTTTCTCTCACAAATCGTCGGGGAGTAATTTCGACAATTACTATCGATCTTCCTTCGGTAATTAGACCCGTAATTTCGTAGCGCCGCGACGGCGTCTGGAGCCTCGACGTCCTCGGCTGCTCTTGCCGAGGACGACCCGAATGTGCGCCTCGGGGTCGTGCTGCTTCGCCCTCGCCTCTCGGTTGGCTTTATCGGTACTTGGCGTTTTTCTCTCTGTGCTTTTAATGGTCTGTCTGTGTCGCTTGGGTTCTCGTGGTTCATCCTGCGAGGCTGTGCGTTCGTGTCTTTGTTG
>NC_051416.1:31091751-31092294 GCF_015228065.2 Penaeus monodon
CTATCTTTATTCGAAGTAACTGACATACTTCATTTAAACTTGGCTTACAAAACTTTACTCTAGATCAATCAACTTCCCATAGATCAGTTTTGAAGGGAGTTTAATTTCATAAAAACACGCATGTCCACGGCTGCGTCGCTTTTCAACTCTCCGAACTGCTTGGAAATAGTTCAGACTCGACTCGTAAACAGCAAGTTCAGATCAAGTTTCAACGAAATACCTCTGGAAAGAAGGACACAACCGAATAGCTGCGTTTGCTCCGGCCAGAGGAGGCGGAAGGCAAGACGACGCTCAGACGTTGCTGGATCGCGGAAGTTTTGGGAGCAAAGAGGAGTGAAAGATCGTGCATGACCTGATGTTGAGACAAGAGGAGGGCATTGATTCTGTTTAAATGCCACTGCGAATGCCAACCGTAACGCTATTGTCAAGAAATACCTAATATTTGTGTTAACTGACACGTTACAAAATTCATGATACATGAAATATGCTATAACGTCAGTGGATCTAATTCAATATAAATTATGTGACAGACTAAAAACAATA
>NC_051416.1:31092408-31093641 GCF_015228065.2 Penaeus monodon
TGATATGATGAAATCACAGCTGAGTTGTCGTTTTTAAAATGTCACATAATCTGTATGGAATCAGATCCACATATATTATAGCACATTCCATTTATCATGCACTTTGTACCGCGCCGACTATTGCAAATATAGCGTGTCCGTATTCCTTCACGCAGTGTTATTTAGAAAATTTAGAAGATAATCTATGTCCATACTCTTGTCTCATTATCATTCCAAATAAAAATTGCCATTCATCTGCGCTCCCGCAACTTGCATCATCCAGCAACGTCTCTTCGTGTGCGTGAGCGACGACAGAGTAATTCAATTTTCATTATGCATGAAGTGAATGCCAATGCCGCCTATCTTTGAATGACACAAATACGAGTCGCTAACTGATCAAAATGAATAAACACGAAGCTGACCAAAGCCAATTTCAGTCTGTGCTAATTATTCTAATAAATGCGAGAGAGGCGGGGCTAGGCACAAACACAGCGATAAAAAAGCACGAACCCCGCTAATAAAGTGTAAAAAAATGGACTGCCGTTGGCCAATTTCACTATTGATTTTCGAATTAACGAGAGAAGGTCGGGTACTTTCGTACTTTTAACCGCCTATCATCGGCAACCGGTTAGCATCAAAGACCAATAAGGGCGAAGTTTGGGTGACTATCTCTGGGTTTGATGTGCCTTTCGAAGTTGGGCGTAGCGAGTGACAGCTGTACAGTATGTGTCGGAGCTGTTGATTCTTGTTGGGTGCAAGTTGCAGAGGCATAAAACCCTCTCTTTATGCTGCGATCTAGAATCGGCGGGAAGACTGCCGTTCGTCTGTTTCTGTTTTATGACGCTTTAGAGTGCCAAGAAAAATTTCAGTTGCAACGACTTTCTATATGTTCGCTATGCCCACCATAGAACCTATACAATAACAATTCATATTCTTGTAACATGCAATTTTATAGTAACTCTGCATTACCCCCATGTTGCTCTACAAGAAACGAAAAGGTACAGGATATTGCCCTACATAATCCCAACAATTTTGCCACATAAATAAAAAAGATAATCTCTCGGACAGGAAACCTACGATAGCATCAGAATTACCCAACAGCAAGCTTAATTCACCGGTGTATTGACAGTAGTCTCCCACCATTACACTGAGTCGATGATGTTGAAGCAAATTATATAACCAGTCTTAGGAGGGGTCGAGGCTGAGACCTAAATACTCGTACATTTCCCCCATGTTCCTCCTTCATCTTCGACC
>NC_051416.1:31093673-31094405 GCF_015228065.2 Penaeus monodon
TTCCACACCCCATGATATTTGCATCAACACGTGATTAGTATGCACATATCTAATCCTCTTACTTAGTCTGGCTCCTCGCTCTGACTCCTGAAATAGCCCCCCGCTTGGACGCACGACCCATCGACAACGTAATAAGGCCCCAGAGGCAACGCAATAACCCCTAATAGCCCCATGGCAAGATACACTCAGGGACCCTTTCGATAATGGTGATTGCGTTCGTGTTTTTAAAAATCCATATCCTTCAGAAACAGGTCATTATTCTCCTCTCTCTCGTATTCTCTTTATTTATTCACTTTTTTTTTTAGTGAGTGTTACGCTTCTTTGTTTTTAGATTAATAACATAGTGTTTTAAAGATATTATGCTCGTTAAGGTTCCAAGGTTTGTGTGCTTTGCTCGGTGTTCCGAATCAGGGGCAAGCTATTTCTCCTTTGTAACATTTTTATTCCTTAACCATAATCTTATTTTACGAATATTTTGGCCTTACTCATAATTTGCAATCTGTTTAATTCCCTGCTTTTCCATTATTTTCTTTGCGGTTAGCTTGCGTTGAAATTTACGATCAATCTTTACTGCGATAAGTTATTTGAGTTTTATCGGGAGGTGTTTTTTTATTGTTGGAAAGAGCGAATTAATAAGTCCTGATCGTTTCTTTGAATTTCATCGTCATTCATGGTCGACCAATCAAGATTCATTAATCATCTCATCTGTCTACAACTTTCGGTTAATCATTT
>NC_051416.1:31094951-31096097 GCF_015228065.2 Penaeus monodon
ATCAGACCGAGCGTATTTGGTTAGCTATTCCTTCCACGTCCAGGCCACTTCACAGAGCCCGACAACACACATGACCAGCTCCCTCGGCCACTCTATCACAGCGCCCTGGTCCACTCGGCAACTTTCGTTATCACTCAACCGGCAACTGACTGATCGCCGCAGCCGTCTCCGTCACCTGCCGCCGCGTCTACCGAGATGACTTCGAGCCCTAATGATGTGTGTGATTCTCTTCTCAAAATTGAGTCGTTGGCTTCGTGTGCAGTCTTTATTGGTTATTTTTCTGTATGTTTTTATTTCATTTTTTTTTTTAAGCTGTCAAAACCTTGATGTTGAAATACATCTAAAAAAGATATAAAACTTGCACTTCGTTTCTGAAGGAGGAGGATAAAATTTACAAATGTCCACCAATTAAGTGAAACAACCGCCTGTAAAACTCCTGCACCCTCCTTGAAACGCTGCTTATCTTCACAGGGATTCCTCGATAACATCAGCTGTCTAAACTGAGCCTCGTCTCCCACGATCCCTTCTTCTATGTAAACGAGAAGGTACCCTCCTCGTGGTCGTCTTAGCACGAGGTCAACAAACGACCCGTCTTATGCAAACAAAAGCAACACGGAATGCGTCATCATTTATTCGCAGCTGCGTGGCTTTCCGCAATATAATTGTTTTATTGCATCAATCGATCTTATCACTCTGTGGTCGACCACCGCAGCAAAAAAGCTGTGATATGTTACCCGGGTCTGAAAAGCAATTGAAGACTTACTCGTACATAATCGATGAAACTGTAATGTATGAGACGGTTATATTCAGGGAAATGAATACTTATTGTTTAAGATGGCAGATAAATCAAAAATGTTTTCAAGGTTATTCATAGTGTTTCCGAAGTTGAAGTCTGGATGATATTTCCTTTTCGAAGGAGTTGAAAGTTCATTGAAATCATGGCATATAAATAATGAATGAGGGAAGTACCTTCCTGATGGAATGACCGCATCGGCGTCACTGCCTTGAAATGTCACAGTGGCCTTTGATACTCTGGATCCCAGGCAACGGTAGGATCCTCACGCTCGGCGCAGAGTTGTTCTGAAGTGTGTGTTTCGAAACGGGTAAAAATTGTCCTTGTCATTTACAAAATACTGCTTGATGAGG
>NC_051416.1:31096139-31096221 GCF_015228065.2 Penaeus monodon
GACGACACGCATGCTTAAACATATGTCGTTTTATTACTCCCAGGTCGAGTAAAGATATACGCAATATTCCTTCATCTACAAA
>NC_051416.1:31096400-31096889 GCF_015228065.2 Penaeus monodon
TAGTAATAAATGACACATAATCCAACTATATATTCATCCTTCTGCCTCTCCTTAAGTGCATCCATCACACGAATAAATCACCCAACACTCCACTGTACTGTGCCGACTGTCTCTCTCTCCCCCGTGTACATTAAAGATAATACCCGCCGTCATCATCACACATTTGTTGCGGTTAACACCTGATCTCGGTTGTTACACTGCAGAAACGGCGGGGCGACGCACTATTTCCGGTCATAGTGCAGGAGTAAAAAGTGTGTGAGTGATCACTCCGTCAGACGCTGTTCAGTTGCGTCGCGGGGGGAGAGGAGGAGTAACGTGACAGTTAGTTTCCTTTCCGTAACTACTGGTTGTTTGTTGTGTTATTTGTGTATGTCGTGTAGGTATTTTCTGGTCATGTGAGTCTTGGATTTGTAAGTCTGTGTGTAATTAACTGTGTATTTATGTAATGAATATTAATGTATCTGTTGTTCTATTTATTTAGCTATCTGC
>NC_051416.1:31096962-31098669 GCF_015228065.2 Penaeus monodon
CGCGTGTGCGTGCGCGTCGTAGTTAGTGAAAAAGGCCCCTATTTATGCATATGCGTCATTCCAACAATTACTATTCCAGGAGGTAGCGTGACGACGCGTTCCGTGCCTCGGTATCTCTGGAATGTCCCGGACCCGAGTGCACCAACGCCGACTCCGGCCGCGGATCCTCGACCGTGAAACAAAGGAGCCGCTGCATGGGTACGGCGTAAATCTTTGCACGCTGACCTATACCAACACAGGTATTCCTGGTTTTGAAGAAGAAATCTTACCATAAGGAAATATGTGGATCAGTTACGAATGGAGAATTATATCATAGGGTTCTGAGAAAAGGTGAGTTGGCCTATGTAGAGATAACAGGTTCAAATGAGGATAGAGCATAATTATATAGAAAAATATTGAATATGATTGCACTAATGCATGTCATGGTGTTAAAAAAAAAACTGAGTGTAAGGAAACAGCTTTACGAATAGCGAATAACCAGAATGAAATACCCAAGGGGCTCCAGCAGCAGTGGAAGGATTCTTTTCTAATCTGGTAACACAGGTTCGCCTCGTTCTCGTCTACTGCGAGCTGAAACCACTGCAATCACCGGCTGAATAAATCCCCCTCGAAATCCTAAATCAGCATAATAAATCAGCATTATCCCCGCGGCTCTGAACCCAAACACAACGGTCGGTCTTGCCTCGCCCATTATGCTGCTGATCCCTCCGACATTACTCCTAATGTTGAATGATATTCATAATCGGAGCAGATACGGATCCTTTTGACATTGGCCGACGTATTAATATGAGGGAAATTACATTATTCATTAGTCCTCTTATCGCCGGAATAATTCAGGTAATATACGCATCGCTTCTGTACTTCCCCCCTCCCTTCGCCTCGATTCTCCGCCAGGGATTCCGAGCATAACCCTATTTCGACCCCACGCACGGCCAGGCACGACCCACTGAGAGCTACGGCCCTAAAACACTTGTGCGAGCTAACGAGCGGTGCCAAAGAGGGTCACGAACCGACGATAGTGGCACCGTTTAGCCCTCCATTACGACATTGAGACTGTCAGCCTCCCCCTCAGGCGAGTCGAGATATAGGTGTGTGTCTCCCGTTCTCCAGCCCTCCCTCCTTTTCTCTTTCTCCGCCTTCTTTCTCTTCCCTCTCTTTTTCCTCGCTCCCTCTTTGTCCTTTCCTTCTCGGCTCCTCTCAGTTCCTCTTAGTCCTTAACCTCTTCCTCTCATTCTCCTTCTTCATCCCTCCCTTCCACTTCTTCCCCCTCTTTTTCTTCCTTCCTTCCTTCCTCCTGTCTACCTTCCCCTCCGTCCCTCCTTGCCCTCTGCTCTTTTTTCTCTTTCTCCATCTCCCAATCTGCTCTCTAACTTCCCTCGCCACCTCCCTCCCTCACTCCCTACCAGTCATCTCTTTCTCCCTCCCTCTCTCCCTCCTTTCCTCCCTTTTTTCTCTGTTCTATTTTCCTCTCTTCGTCTGCGTCCATCCCTGCCATTTTATCCCCCTCAGCAATATCTGTTGTCATTATGGCTTAGACATGGCAACTTTTAATGGCCTTAAACCACACGACACAACGTTGCCTGTTGATTCGCTTCCTTCGGGTTGCCATGTCACAGGTGGCCATGCTCGCTCCCATGAACAGTGATTGAATATTGCCTTGTAAATTGATAGTCTTGTAAATTGGTAGTCTTTTACACAGTGACAGAG
>NC_051416.1:31098872-31099555 GCF_015228065.2 Penaeus monodon
AAAACTCATTCAGCGTCACGCCCTGCTCCCGTTTTCCTCCACTTCTCCAGACGAGACGGATGTTCCTTCCAGAAATTCTGAGCATCTTGCCCGGAGGCGAAAATGCGGCGACGGCGAGCGAAATTGCCTCCACTTATCGACTGACCGAGATTGGCTGGCGTCATCATCGGTCGTTAGGTCGTTGCAAGGTCGGATAGGGTCGTGCCCTTCTGGCCCTCCGACACACGTGCCAAATCGTACCGCAAGGTCAGGGCACTTGGACCGCAAGCTTCTTCTCGACTTTGGCCATGATATTTTTATCATTCTTATCTGCGGGGAATTTCAACAAGCAGTGCGCTCTTTGCAACGTGAACGATTTTACAATTACTGCAATTTCCCTACAGAATGCATGTAGCGCGGCTGTTCTGGTCTCTACGACTGCTCATTCTTCATCCTAATGAAGCCCTCTGGCGAGCCGGGAGCATCAACGATTTCATGATTACAGCCATCAACCAGGACCTCGTAATGAAAAATTAATCACAAAGAGTAGCGTGCGCCCCTCCCCCTAACCAGAGGGAGGGTTCAGGGGGAGGGTTAAAAGGGGCGTGCCTAATGGGCCAGGGGTGGGCGGGGCGAGCACGCGAGGGTTGCCAGCGTGACGGCCTCGTGAAGGCTGGCGAGGCAGGCTTCGGCGGGCTCATCCG
>NC_051416.1:31100539-31100842 GCF_015228065.2 Penaeus monodon
CAGATGTGCATTTGTCCACACATGTACACTTGGTAGAGATAGCGAGGGAAGAGTGAGGGACGCAGAGCACAGGCGACAGAGACATCCGGGCCATCGGCGGCCAGAAGGAGGGAAGCGGCGAACGCTCGACAGGAAGAGCGAGCGAGACACTTCCTCCTGCGGTCCGGAGAGACAAAAAGAATTCAATCCTTAGACCGGTCTCGGACCTGCCTGGCGGGTCGGACCAGGTAGGAGCCTATGCCTACGTGCCAGACCCTCTTCATCTCTCTCTCTTTCGTGCTCTCGGTCTCATTATTTCTTTTA
>NC_051416.1:31100912-31101625 GCF_015228065.2 Penaeus monodon
TCCATTGTTTAAGTGTTTATGCGGTCGCGGAAGGCCTCGACAGGCGCGATGGCGTGAGGGCGAATGAGGAGACTTACGTAAGGGCGATATAGTGCGGCAAGGATGAAGATCCCATGATACCGTGTTGATCGAATGAGTGACGTCATCGAACTGTCCTTGCGGTTTGGCATTGGGTCCACGTTTATCACCGAGGATGTCTCTCTGGCTTTATTCTGGCAAACGGTACGATGAAAGGCACTTTCAGCGAAGCGTCGTGACCCCTATGGCAATCACCTACACACCAATGCCGGTAATGGAAGTTGTTCATCAGAAATACCTCAATTTGAACCTCATAGGATCTATAGTTCATTCATTGTTCATTCGCTTTGTTCATCATGCAACTGCGTTCGGCTTGGCAATGTGGCGAGGCGCAGCGGTTAGGCAGTGATCAGGAAGGACTATTATGGTGGGAAGGTCGACCTCATTACGAGCGAGGTAGCGTGTTACCAGGCACCTGCCCTCATGCCCTGCTTTCATGCCCTCATGCCCTTGTGCCCGGTCTAACTTCCCTGCCTCATCTTCCACTCTCCGCTCTGGTGATAAAACGGCTGGAAATAATACTGTAGGCCTACATTCTGTGTCGTATTTTTTCGATCCACAGTTCACCCTTTTCACTTAATCGCTTCTTCCCTCATTCATTAGCGTTATTCAGATCTTTATCTAATCTTCCATAG
>NC_051416.1:31101713-31101806 GCF_015228065.2 Penaeus monodon
CCATCTGCAAATTGTATTTCTAACATTATCCCACACATCGCCACGACGAAATCATAGGCCCAGATTTCTCCGACTGAACAGAACTACTTCGGG
>NC_051416.1:31102394-31102748 GCF_015228065.2 Penaeus monodon
CTTAAAGTATATTACATTATAACCTCTATTACTTCCCTATCAAAAACATTTTTACCAATATTAGTTGTAGCGGTCAGATTACTCATCACTGATTATCATAAACATTCTCACCTCCTTACCATGCTTTTAATATAATGAATGTTATTACTACTAATGGAAGGCTAATCATATTCAGTAAGCGGGCAATACCATTCGTTATTATCACAGCGGTTAACTTTTACGGACCATGGCCTAAGGAGACAAAAAAGAGGCGAAAAGGAAATTATTTCTTTCTCCTTTACCAATGTGGGTTACGTTGCATACATATTTCGTTTCTTTTTTCCCATTTTCTCTCACGATTCCGTTTCCTCTGTG
>NC_051416.1:31102773-31103115 GCF_015228065.2 Penaeus monodon
GAACACAACACCTCTCGGGATAATGATTATTACTTCCCATTTTCATATTGTACTGCAACCTATTTCCAGGGGATACTCGCATATCGTTACTTCATCTGCTTTCCTCTTTCTACATCGATTCTCGTTTAAGGTCCATTTATCTTCCCGTCTTTCTCAGTCACTGAATATATAGCCTTTTATCCACGCCGTTTTTCTTTCGTGTTGTGCCGTTATGCGGACAAAAGCTTACAAGTGAAGTTTCCTTACTCGTTCATAATTTCTGTTCATTCTTCTCTCTTATTTTATCCTGTTTCTCCACTAATCTCTTTCTCCACTCATCAGCCGGACCTAGATTTCCTTCCT
>NC_051416.1:31103160-31103242 GCF_015228065.2 Penaeus monodon
AAATATTTGCTTTTACCCCGATTGAAATCTCAGTTTTCGAAATTATTGCAGGAATTTATCAGACGTCCGTTATGTTTTGACT
>NC_051416.1:31103620-31104618 GCF_015228065.2 Penaeus monodon
AATCCTCTTAAACTTTGGATTCATTCATAAAAAGCAGGTACCACTTTTCCCTAAGCTCTTTAAACATTCAGGTCCCTTGCTGATAACCGTTTATCAATGAACCTTTCTTTCCGCAGCGGCGAGAGAGTGGCATGCGGCCGCCTTCCACACAAACTGCCTAATGAACCGTAATTCTCTCAAGGTGTGTAGCCATCTGGTGGCCAGGTAGCTTACTATTCAGGGGTCACTAACACCTATATTGGTTTAGTGGAGATGGGAAGTGAATATGTAGACTTTGGTGCCAGAATGTGTAGTTACTGCTGATATCAAACGCGCTGTATCTCGATGCAAAATCTATATAATCATCATTACCATATGAAAATTGCAATGGTTATCGTAGCAAATCGCATTAACAATAAGCCAAAAATGCAGTCGCATGTAAATGAGTCTAAATAAGCCTAGGATGCGGCTCCCGCCTCAACAACCGCAAGCTCCTAAGTTGCGGTTTATCTTGTGTTCAGATCCTCCCTTCCTCACTTCCTCGGTTTATCTTGTGTTCAGATCCTCCCTTCTTCACTTCCTCTCTTCGTTCGCTATCTTAATGCATCTTAAGGTTAGGCTCGCCGTGGAGGTGCCATCGCCCGTTGTGTTGATAGGTGCTATAAATCTTGTGCAAATGACTGTTATTTCTGGGCCAAGAGGAAGCGTTTAACATCGTTCTTAAATTGAATTCTACTCAGCTTCTAGTGACCTTTAGTTCCGGTTTATATATTACTTGTAACCATTATTAACGTACCGCGCGCTGCGAGTTTGTTTATACATATGCATGCCTGTGCAAATACGTATACTCACTGCTTAAGACATGTGCGTGACGATGAGGCACACACATGTGTATGCACAGGAAGTCAGTAGCATTGCAATTGCAGGCAAAAACAATAAGAACCAAAGCCACTGTCATCATACACCGTCTCTGACCGACAGACAGCAAAAGAAGTACTCGCCAACAGGTGCTTAAGCGC
>NC_051416.1:31104651-31104917 GCF_015228065.2 Penaeus monodon
ACCCCAACCCCCGCTTCGGCACGTCAGAGCTGGAGGCAATAATTCTCTAGCCATTACGGGTCCATGACAGCTGCGCCGGCGGGCCTCCCTTCGCCCAGACGTGTGCGCTCCCCTTCGGCTCCTCCTGACGGGCCTGCTCCCGCGTGGCGCTCGGCGGGAAAGCCTTCAGAGGGAGTCAGAGGCAGCAGCGCCTTGGATCGGTTCGGATCCTCCCTTGGGCTCTGGTATTGATTGGGACCGGCACTGAATGTGAAGATTTCCTTGTC
>NC_051416.1:31105390-31105940 GCF_015228065.2 Penaeus monodon
AATTCTGGCATTTACATTTTGAAAAGTGTAAAAATCCTCGAGTTCTTGAGTGTACCTGAAAATCAGGAACCACTGCAGAGTTGCCATGCATCCTTTTCTATGCAGCTATTGATTTCGTTTTACTTTCACTTTCTTTTTATACTGTAACATCCTTCTTTATTTAGTACTATTCGTAATAATTTCACCAAAATCTCTACATCTGTCTCAGTAACAATCCGATTAATAAAAAAAAAAACTTCAGTAACGACAAATTTAGACATAAGTAAGGGAGGCGCATCTCGGCACTGACCTCCTTCCACAACAAACTACATGCCTCACTTCATCCAACTCCCTTTATCACCATGAAATAAATATTCTCGGCATTTTATTAGCTTCCAAATTATCTTGCCGTTTTCCTCGTCATCATAAACACACTCGGTAAACTATGGGCGAAAGGACTACCCAGCCATTTCTCACGTTGATTTATTGCCCCTCAGTCGCTTACACTCCAATGTGGGCAGGGATAATGTTGCAGACGGATGCTGATAATGTTGCGTGTGGATTGCGAGCC
>NC_051416.1:31106027-31106092 GCF_015228065.2 Penaeus monodon
CTGCCTTAACTTCGTCAATCTCTCTACTAACTATTTCATTAATTTTATTTGTCTCCTCCTCTGAG
>NC_051416.1:31106170-31106597 GCF_015228065.2 Penaeus monodon
AGATTCAATGTCTCTGAACATCAACATTTTTTTAACCTTTAGATTACTTTATATCTTCCAATTTTCTGATTTCCTTCCTGAACAATTTTTATTTCACTGAAGGCGTACATCGTTTCCTTGTTTACCGAAATCTTCTTAACCAATTTACTTGTTTGTTATCGTGAACTGGGTCTGCTTTAGCTGCCTAGCATAAATGCATTTGCATAACAGGGATTTCACTATCCAATCTCGTATTTTCACGAAGTTGCTGAGAAAGCCCACTAAACCTTCTTTTTGCCATTGCTCAGTTTATCTTGTATTTATCAAGGCGAGGTTAGTTTGTCATCTACTGGAGCATGTATGAAGATATTTGTAGAATCACAAAGCGATGCTCCCTAGTAGCTGACTCATACAAGTAGACCTTCACCCGGTCACTGCACTGCCTCAG
>NC_051416.1:31106778-31106934 GCF_015228065.2 Penaeus monodon
GCACTGCAGCACCACCTGCACGGGGTTCCCTCTCGCTCATCCTTCGGCTTTTCCCAGCCTAATCAATGCCCCTCCTTCAATCCTGTACTCCGCTTTAGCCCTTCCGACCCCTGCACTGTGTAGGAATCCACGCCCCCCGTTCGCCTGGCTCTTAGC
>NC_051416.1:31106977-31107265 GCF_015228065.2 Penaeus monodon
CCTCAGCCTGCTCCAAGACTGAGGTGTGCGAGGGACAGGACTTTGCTTGTCGTTCAGGGGAAAGTAATAGGCTATGGATCGAACGTTTTATTGTGTGCTGCGTGGGGCCGCGGCGAAGGGGAAAGGAAAAATAGATTCTGACTTTCGGGCCAGCGGACGGCGGTGCGGCGAGGGGGCACGGCGCTTGTTAGAAACAGAGATCGAGGGATTTGTGGAAGACTGAACAACAATAAATATCTCTGCGTACGCAAAGGAAAAGGCAGATATCCGGAGCGCGAGATTGATTAG
>NC_051416.1:31107653-31107815 GCF_015228065.2 Penaeus monodon
CAACTTTATTTCGTCGGTTAGATTCATCTCCCCCCACGCGGCAACACGTATAGTTACGGTTATTTATTTACAAGATAAAATAAGAGAGTGCAAGCACCATTCCGACGCTGATGGTACTTCGTTCTCTGGTGCGCTGGCCTTTCCATTAATCTCCGTTGCCCT
>NC_051416.1:31107869-31108958 GCF_015228065.2 Penaeus monodon
TTCGGTGACAGCCATTCAATTCCAACCCATCAGACTTGGATCAAATGGACAACAATCGTTCAGTATGCGATTGCCTAATAAAATTTCGTGCGGACAGCGTCATTTTGTTTTCATTTTGCAACTGACTCATGGTCTGAATCATCCACACACTGCTACACAACTCTGCAATAGTTGCAGATGTCCTTAGTAGCATAGGCTTAGGAATGAAGGATGTATAGGACCTTGAATATGTCACGTATACGTCCTACGAATTTATAGCTAAAATAAACTAACGATTCCTACAATTGATGTAATTCCTTTAGCATTACAACCCTTATAAATAAATCAGATTCACTCTCCCTATAGGAATCTGGAACGGGCATTGAACTTTAAATCTCTGCTAAGCTTTTAAACTCCTGAAAATGCTTTTCTAAAGAGAGATGAAAAATTAAGAAAAAAAATCAAATGGAGATTGATTACAAATGTTCCTGGAAGCCTGGATTGCTTCTAAACTTTAATTGCGTTTGAAGCTTGGAAAGAATCACCATTAGTTACGAACAGCATTGCCATTTCGCCCCAAGACATTACCGCGGCGTCGTGATATAAATCTTTTTTTTATTACAGAAAACTACAGCCAGCTTAAACAGGATGCGAATCATATATTTGTGCCAAACACAATTGAAGACCAAATTTAGATTTAAAAAGATGTAGCCTTTGTCATTACACTTCATTTCTCTCGCTTAATTTGGCAATTCTACAGTAAATACGCCAGTACATTATCAAAGCTGAACTATTTGTCTCACGTCTGTGTCTCACGTCCCATGCTCTTCTCCCACAACATTGCAAGAGCACAAGACAAACACACCTCTTTGTCCTGATGTTCCTTTGTATTATCTCCTTTCTTTGTTCCAGCCGACCCGAAAACCCGTCGAGAAGGCCCTTTTGCCTGTTCTCGCCGAGTGGAACGAAGAAAGTCACACATTTAGACGGCTGAGAGAGGGCCATAAGCACGTCACGAAGTCCTCTCACCCGGGCAGGCATGACCACTCGACCTCCTCCCCCCTCCCTCACGCTCTTTTGGAGGAGAGGGGGAAGATACTCATTCATTGT
>NC_051416.1:31109119-31109755 GCF_015228065.2 Penaeus monodon
GGTGTGCGTAAAGTAAAAACAGGACAATGAGGCTCGTATTTAGGGCTGGGAAAGAGGGAGAAGGCCTGAAGGACATTGTAGAAGAGGGAAGGGGAGCCTGAATGCAAGAGAGGAGCGGAAGGACGGGGCAAAGGGAAAAGTGATGTTAATGACAGAACATGAATAGGAGAGGCGGAAAGGGAAGCCAAAGGGAGCTTGTGATAATTGGGAACTGAAAAACAGGAAATATAAATAACTGAATACAGGGCGAGAGGAAATGGTGTTGTCAGTTGGCAGGCATTGGTGTATAAGATGGTGGAAACACTGTCGAGGCAGGGCGCAGACGTGATGCGTGCTCTACCGGGGAAAGCAGTACGACCCTGGCAGCAAATGTAAATCACATATTCATGAACAGGCTGTCATTCTCGTCATGCGAAGTCGAGTGCGTCCTCGTGAGTCCCCCTTCCAGGACAAGCGCTCCCTTTATGGTTGCTGAAATGCCTCCACAAGCATCGACGGCCACCATGTTATTCTCCCAACTTCCTCTTTTCTATTCAATGTTATACTAATCCCCCCATCATATTGCGGAGAGTTCCTCTTGCTGAACAGCCATGAATCTTCTCACTTGTTTCCGAGAAAAAAGGTTATCAGGGGAAA
>NC_051416.1:31109815-31110169 GCF_015228065.2 Penaeus monodon
CTTGCTTTAACCAAGTCTTCATTCCATTCATAAACTATCACTAAAGTCCAGATATCAACTTTGCGCATGTTCCGTAATTCAGTGCTTACCATGACTCATTGCTAAATCATCCTAAAAATGCCATGGCCTGCTGGTTGCTGAATATTGGTGCCACCGTGTTTATGTGCCAGCCAAAAGCCAGTGCCAAATAGAGGCATTCGCATTCAAACTGTAATCCAAAGACACGTTTCTAGATCTCATTACTTGGGGGATGTGAATCCGAGGACGCCAGAGCATATCGAGGATGTGGATCCATGCAATAACTGTACATGGCTTTCGAGAGGAGTGCCTGTGGATGCAAAGGCTCCTTGGCTC
>NC_051416.1:31110479-31110937 GCF_015228065.2 Penaeus monodon
ATCTCCCGTTAGCACACCGTAAACGTATACACTTTGAAGACAAAAATAAATCGAAAGTCCTTACCCGCAGTTATAAATGTAAGTATAATAACAGTTATGATACTAATTCACACAATGGATCCGGAAATAGAGAAAATACGATAAGAAACAAATAAAGAAATCTTGGCAAAATATCTTTCACAAATTATACCTTTGCTATCAATCCTGACTCGCAATATCTCATTAGCAATGAACTGTGACCATTCACAAAGGATCAAAACTGCAAAATCCCTCGGGAATATCTGTCTTTAAGGAGATTAATTCCCCGAAAAGTACGAGTGGGAACGTGAAATTCTTTTCCCTGAGACCGTGATGGTGAAATGACAGCCACATGTTATTGCCTCGCCGCTTTTCCTCCTAATATTCCTTGTGGGACGCGGGATTCGCTCCTCCTGCTCTGGAGGGAGACGTCGCATTGT
>NC_051416.1:31111149-31111396 GCF_015228065.2 Penaeus monodon
ATATTTTTTAAAATCTTTTTCCGCCCGACTCGTAACCTGAACTACGAAACCGCAAGGAGACAAATCACAGCCCCGTGAGTACAATCGGCGACGTGCATTTCGATCCCGCTCCGGCCAAACAATGTGATGTAAAGGGATTTGTTGTGCAGAAAAATGGCGAGTATTTCTGGCCGGGATTCCATATGAGAACCCCAGCGTCAATAACTGCACTGACTGACATTGGTCGTGGATTCCATTGGCAGGGACG
>NC_051416.1:31111939-31114777 GCF_015228065.2 Penaeus monodon
CTGTCCTCGTGTCCTTTGTATCGAGTCTGGTTCCTACTGCCTGACACTTCGACCACCTCTATTTCCCGCCTTCTCGTTTCTATTTTTTCCACAATTTTATCTACCTTTCCATTTTACTCTTCTCTTTCAGCTTGTCTCCATTTCTTCTCTCTTGTCTTTCACACATCTTTTCTCTTTCACACATCTCAATACATATTTTTCATTTCTCCTTCACTTCTTTTTCCACAGCTCTATAATCTCATATTCCCTCTGATTTTCCAGTAAAACGGCGGATCCACAGCCCCCTGCCGCCATCCCTCTCGTATTGGTTACACTGTAACTACGTCTCCCGAGGCTAGGTGGGTCCGGGTTGGTTTCAAAGCGCGACCACAACTTGAAGCGCGAGAGCCTGGACTGATGAACAGGATATATGTACACTAAGTCAAATTCATACCAGATACATCGTAATTTCAAATTGCTATCGGTACTTGTGGTGTGTTTTTTAATTTTTTCGTTCGAGTACATATGTTATTAATCTGAACCCTATGGCGTAGACCTGATGTGTTTAGTTCATATTTGCTTGATGGCATTCTTAAATCAAGAGTCCTCTTTTCCTTCTTCCCTCCTTCCCTTCCTCCCTCTTCCCCTCCTTCCATCCCTATCTCCCATTATCTCAGGCGTTAAGAATAACTGTTGCATAATCATGCTACACAACTTATGGTGTTAAAAAAGATAGAAATAAAAAAGCCGACTGAAACGCGTCCCCATCACACAAAGGCGCTCGCGAGACGCCACAAAGGCCTGGGGCCCCCCCGCCACGCGCACATCGTAACGCCCTTGGTAGGCTCTCCGGGCGGTCCATTTGATATGTTTTGCTTCAGTGATGCCTTCGGGAGCGGAGCGGCGAGTTCTTTTGCTATTAGATATATAAAGGAAAAGGCGTGGCGTTGAGGGGAAGGCGAGTAATCGAGTCATTGAAAACCTGCCAGAAGTCTTTACGAAAGGCGGGTGCGAAGCCCTGAGGGTTTCTTCAGCTTTAAAGCGATTGGGCGAAGGAGAGCAGGAGAGCCGAGGAATTAAAATCATGCACACCTCCAGAGTCTATTCGCCGTCGTGAAAGGAATATGCAAACCGGTGGGTTATTTTATTAGTGTAATTCATATACAGTATATTTGAAAATCTTCTGTTCATCTTCATCATAAAATGCCCATTGCCTGGAATATTTCACAAGAACTGAACTAATGAATTTTAACTTTGCATATGGTTCACATTTCAATAAAACTTTATCTTCTACATTTAATTTTCTGAAAAAATACATATATTATAAGGTTCTTATAACAAGAAGCGAAAATGTTCTATGAAAGATATGTAGTACAGAGACCTACCGAATGTTGGAAAGAAAGATAATCAACAAAGAAATTATGGACGCACTACCCGCGGACATGTGTGTGGACTCTTGAAAATGTGCTATTTGAAACCTGAAGTGTGATATACTGCACTGGATACCAAATGCATCACAGAACAGAGAAAGTGAAAACAAAACTCTTATTACTTAAGATACTTAATGACAAGTCATTTTAACCATTTATTGGTATAAATCAATTGAAAAACGACGTCACATAATTGAAGTGAAATTCTGGCGATAACCCAGCGGCAAAGTCCAGCTGTGGTTTCGGTGACAGATGCAAGAAAGCACTCTTTTCAAAAATGCAGTAACAATGTCCAGCATGTCGAGGCCTAGCGAGGTTTTTACAGCTAGAGTAACAGGTCCCATTAATGATTCGCAACACGGCGTGCGAGTGAGTGGAATAATGATGGGCTGAGGGAGAGGCCATGAGAGAGAGAGCCAAGGAGAGTGAGGGCCGAGACAGCAAGGGCCAAAGAGAGAGAAAGATCGAAAGGGGCAGGGAGAGAGGGGGGGCTAAGACAGCAAGGGCCAAAGAGAGAGAAAGATCGAGAGGGGCAGGGAGAGAGGGGGGCTAGGACAGCAAGGGCCAAGGAGAGAGAATGACCAGGAGGAAGAGGAACAGGGAGAGTGGGGGAGGCTGAGAGAGCCAGGGACAGGGAGAGTGAAAGAACAGGAAAGCGAGGAACCGGAATAATCAAGGACAGGGAGAGTGAGGAGCTGAGGCAGTGAAGTCTAAGGAAAAAGAAAGACGGAGATAGAGAGCAAAAGGGACCGAGAGAGCGAGAGACCAGGAAAGAGAGAGAAAGATCGAGAGGGGCAGGGAGAGAGGGGGCCTAAGACAGCAAGGGCCAAAGAGAGAGAAAGATCAGGAGGAAGAGGAACAGGGAGAGTGGGGGAGGCTGAGAGAGCCAGGGACAGGGAGAGTGAAAGAACAGGAAAGCGAGGAACCGGAATAATCAAGGACAGGGAGAGTGAGGAGCTGAGGCAGTGAAGTCTAAGGAAAAAGAAAGACGGAGATAGAGAGCAAAAGGGACCGAGAGAGCGAGAGACCAGGAAAGCGAGGGACGGGGAGGAGGGACCGGAAGAGACAGGGGCAGGGAAAGAGAGACTAAGAGAGAGAGGGACAGAGAATATGAAAGACTGGGAGAATGAAGGACCACAAAAAGCAAAGGACCGGGACAATGAAAAACGAGAAGAAAGAAAGACCGAGAGAGTGAGACACCAGAACTAGGAACCAGGAGAATGAGGGACAAGGAGAATGAGAGACCGGGAGAGTAAGAGACGGACAGATTAGGGCCAGCTCGAGGGGCGGGAGGTGGAGGTCCTCAGCCTAAGAAGTCTTTACTCAAACTTTTCTCGTTTTCTGGCTAATACGACTCTCTTCTGCTACGGCCTTGTTACGACGCCTCTCAGCGCTAACCGATTGCGCTCGGATTGAAGCTGAGTGCCGT
>NC_051416.1:31114861-31115141 GCF_015228065.2 Penaeus monodon
TATTTATGTAATGGTTTAGTTGTTATGGGATTATAAACAAAAGTTTCACCTTAAAAACATCAGCAAAGCAACATATCGTCAGCTTGACATCGAGACAATTCTAATACTAACCTAACATTTCACTGACAAAGCTTCAATATCAAAAGTTACTAAAAAATAGCAATAACTAAAAGCGCTGTCTCTCATTCTCAGACATCGAGATTCACTCCATAAAACTCCAAAAAAGGAACGTAAACTAACATAAGCCTGGAATCCGAGAAACGACCTTGGTAGCGGGGCA
>NC_051416.1:31115700-31117359 GCF_015228065.2 Penaeus monodon
CGTTCCCCTTTCCTTTCACTTTATAGACAAAAAAAGGTGCGTATTATTGATCTTAAGAAGTCTGGCTGGAAAAGAAGGACATTTCGCGAGGTACAACTAAGGATAACGCTGAGCTTACACTGATGCTGATGTTCCTTAATGTATTTCATGGCCACTAAATTCAGAATAGCAATCTATGAGGCTATTACAACCATAAAATAAATACAGTGCTATGTAAAAGAAGACATAAATGTTTCTCATCATACAGATACAAAATAATAAGGAACCCATAGCACATAGAATGGTCAAAGGTTTAAACAGCAAAACAACGAAACAACGATCGAAACAACGACTCAGCGTGACTCGGCTAGGGTCCATCACCAGAAGACCGTGACTCAGCGATTGTGGATGATGAATGACATAAATTCTGATGAAAAAAAATCCTTTACGCAATCTCGAGTCTTAACATTAACGGTCAACATAAACACTATGGCGAATTGAAATGATAAAATAATTTGCATTCGATAATGAGGTATTGTATTATAGGCATATATTTCTCTATAACAGTGATATATATGATAAAGGACGATGATGCATAAGTTTTCCTTAAACACATTTTAACGGAATATCTATAACAATCACAGGGATGAGCTCGGCGTAGGAAGGGAAATCTCCTATACAGATGGTTATAGAAGATACAACTCCGTCAGACACAAACGCTGCAATAAAACAAGACGTCAGGCGGAGTCGGCATAAAACCTAAAGACGCTGGACTCGCGCGAGGCAAAAAGCAGCAAGAGATGTCAGGCAGACGAGGTCGAGAAACGAGGGAGACCGCCAGATTTTATCAAGAGTGGAAGGAGAAACTAGAGAAGCCCAGCGGGAGATGATGATGCAGGTGAAAAAAATAGGATAAGAGAGACTTGGAGATAGAAGTCTAGCTAGATGAAGATTGGGGTACTGTTGACAGAAGCCTCGTGTACACTCAATCAGAATATCCTGGAGAACAATAGAACCATAAACCACGGCGTCTGTAGTAATAACACAGCACTTGCGAAAGGAAAACAAAGCCTGGATGAAGAAGCACAAACAGAGGGACACTACACCCCACAGTCTGGAACGGCAAACACGGACGGAAAGTGGACCATCTGGGGACATGGCTTGAGGGGCGAGTCTGACACACTAACGGCAGCAGAGTATTCCACTGACGACGTATCAGGAGAAGATGGCCCGGCGAAGGGAAGCAGCCTCGAGCAAAGCTTCACCGACACGCCCATCATGCTAGAACGAAGGGAATTTACAACGAATTCCTCCTGTAATCATCGCATTTGTGGCTTCCGTTTGCGAGCAGGGAAAAAGTTAGTGAGCATGCATAGCCCACGGCTGAGCTGGATGTGTAAAAATTTTGGCGAACGCAGTGCCCACGAGGCAAACAACAACGGAGAAAAAAAAAAACTTTGTTGTTAACCGAGATACAGAATGTAGTCTGCACAATTCGTCAGAACTTATTTATCCGTCCTACAGGGTATATTACGGGGTACTTTGCTCACATTCCAGTAAAGTATTGACCAATAACAATTCCTGAAGAACAGATAAAAAATCTTAGGAGTATGATAATGAAAGTTCACTGCAGTTTCAAGGCATTTCCACGTAATCAATCAAAGCCAGCTGAAACATAGT
>NC_051416.1:31119102-31121231 GCF_015228065.2 Penaeus monodon
ATGATAGTCAGGCTGTTTTAATGTATATTAGCGGTGATAAAACATCTCTCAAACGTATGCCTAAAATTAAAACCGAAAAATAAATGATTTGTTATCTGACAACAATTTACTTCCAAAACGAGTTTTGATTCGAAATAATTTCAAAATCAACTCATTTAAAAAGTTTGTATAAAGTCCTTGAAATATCTACTCCTTCGTTATTTGATCAAGGACACCAGATTCAATTGTAAAACTCCAACCTAATTACTGAACTCGAAGTATTCTGTGTCAATTTATTTTTCCAAATTTTGATTTTGTTAATTCAGAAGCATATTACGTGATTCATTTACATGTAGTTTGTTTGTTTTTTTCATGTGAAGGGAGAATACTTCACCTTCATTTAATAACAGTTCACTTGTTCTATACAAATGAACTTCGCTTGAAAGCACATTTTTTCCCGCCGCCGTCTGCATTACATTTTACAATTACGAACAATAATGAGCAAAGTTTTTTTTTCTATTAAGTTATAAAAACCGCTGAACTCATTATACTTCATCTTAGTTTAGCAGAGTTCGTCGTCTTTTCATCCTTCTCGGCCTACCTGGCGTGTAATTCCATTGAACCGTTTATTGATTAGGGTTAATAAACACAGGTCCCTCGAGAGTTGCCTCCATAAGCATTCCATATAACTGCGTTTTTACGTAATGAAGCTCAACTTGCATTATCATAATTACTGATAAAATCTACCTGCTTGATTAGATACTTCAGCGCGAGTCAAGTGCAAACCCAGCGCAAATGATCATCAGTGCAGCCACACCTGTTACATGATCATAACAGATGTTTTCTACTTGTTTTTACGGTTTTCTGATTTCACTGACCGACCGCGGAACTTAAGCTTACCTCTCCACCTAACCTTGTCCCCACAGCAAGGGCATGTCCTAAAAAAATGGTGATCTTATACTTTGTTCCGAACACTTCTCTCGCTTGTTCTTTAATTAATAATGAACGCGGATCAAACACATATAAAAAAGATAAAGAATAAAACAACACTCCCTTACCTGTTATCGCCAGTAACAAACAGGCAGCGCCGCCCAGCCATCCCATCTTGGTATGCGACGTGTAGTCTCTCTCCTCCTCTCAGTCAGCGAGTTACAGTATCCTAGCACACAAAACGCGAGCGGAACGTCACAGTCCAAGAGCGCGCGGGAACGGGTATGTGTTCTCACTACGGGGTCCAGATACCGACTGCCACAACCGACCCCACTCGGTTAACACAAACGGTGGTCGCGTCCGGCCGGTCTTGCACCCGCCCCCCGCCCTCCCCCGCCCATACGTCGGCCCTGAGCCCCTTCTACACCACTGCGCTGGAGTGCATAGATAATCCGTAGGCTGGAAGGATGGAGGAAACACTACATGGAAGAAACTCTTGACAGACAGACTGAAAAATAATTTCCCTTTAAACAGTAAATTTATCGAATGTGAAGGTCCTTCGGTTATTTCTTCCTTCTCATGTTATCACATTTGAAATCATGAAAATAACCTGTCATAGCGACATAGATAAAAGAACATGTCTTAATCAGGTGTCATGTCAATTGTTCATTTTGGATATGAAGAGAGGATATGAACTGATAAGACAGTCACTACACTGTGTTATTTTACAATGTATGACCTGATTATTACGTATTTCCATATCATAATTTTCAACACTGATTATTTAAGACAGAGGAAGTCAACTAATAAGGTCAAATACATTCTTAAAATATGCGATTTATGACCTGTTTATGGCGTATTTTCATGTCCTATTTTTTATTTGGTAATTTAGGACAAAAAGCTCAGTAAACTGTGTAAGTGTATATGTATGACCCGTTTATGGCATACTTTCCACGTCCTAATTTTTAACTTCATGATTTAGGACAGAGGTTAACGAGCCGGTCTAAACAGCGGGCCGTGTGCGTCTTCGCCTCCTCACTGGCCATTTGTTCCAACCCTCGATTTTAATCATCAGACGTGTATCAGTTTGGTATTATTCATCACTGAAGGTCGTTTAGTGGTTGAAATTCATCTACTTCATGAGGTAATTAGCCATTTACTTCGCTCAATATTTCTAGATCTATCTCCCCTATTACGAGAAATAACATCATCGCTGGAAA
>NC_051416.1:31122467-31122906 GCF_015228065.2 Penaeus monodon
TCCTGGTGCAGGTAAACAATCAAAACAAATGAAACTGCAAGACTAGTAGGCTTCTGCGGTTTAAAAGGATTCTGATCGTTTATGAAAATGATTCCAGATCTCACCGCTTAATCACTGATCACAGAACTAAATTGTTTCATCCGTGGTCAACATGCGTCATTACAGCGTCACTTGTGATAGACTCTGATATATTATGTATGAATCACATCTTTTTCCTTTTAAAATAATTTCACAATGCCCAGTGACAGGATTTCTTCTGAAACGTTGGGTAATTCACTTTTAAATTGCGCATTTCCTTTTTTAATTTACCACGGATTTTTTTCATTATGCATAATGAATTTCATAATCACTCCATCGAAAGATTTTTTTTAGTAATTTGCTTCTCTCAGTATCTCTCTCTCTCACCTTTTCCCCTATTCTATATCTGCATGTCTGTGTT
>NC_051416.1:31123095-31123421 GCF_015228065.2 Penaeus monodon
ATTCCCTTCTCTATGTGCATCTTGCTCTTTTTCCTCCATCCTTTCCTCCTCTCATTTCCCATTTCCCATTCCAGTAGATGACCTTACACGTTACTCATGTTTTCGACACTTGGTTTCTGGTTACGTTCCTATTTTTCTCCGTCATGTATCTTCCAAAGTCATTAGAAATAATAATAATAATTACTGAACTTTTTCGAGTTTCTTTGTCGCAGGAATTAAGATCGTATGTAGAGCTTGCATCACCTCTTCCTTTTTTCTGAATTTTGCTGAACTTCGGGATGATTGATTGTAGCGGTGAATATGTGTCAGTTAATCACGATTTATTT
>NC_051416.1:31123578-31124110 GCF_015228065.2 Penaeus monodon
TTCACACTCGCAGACACATCACACGAGAGAGCCACTACCGACTTGAAGTTTATCTCATTGTTTCTCTAAGATCAAGTTTTCATCATTAGAATCATATAAATGACAACCTCATTAGTAAGAATGCTTACTTCAGTATTATCAAGAAGGTTTGCAAAAGAACAATTTTCTAGATAGACTTAACTTTTCCACCGAGTTCGGACGTTGTCTTTCAAATAAAATCGCTGTTCTATTTTTCTTAAATTAATCCTTCTTCTAGCTACTTGGTCCATACTCTTTACTACATGCTTTACAAACGGATCAACGTGTATTTAGTCTCTTATTCCATTTTTCTGGACTGGCGTTCTCATTTGTTTACTCGGTCACCATTCGCCAGCGTTTGCGGTCCGGAACACAGAAATCCCTTGATCTTTATGAAATTAAAGAACGAAATATTGGGTTTATGTGTCTCATTTCCCAGCTTTAGTGCCGAAGTTTAGTTTGTGAGACGGATAAACTGTCCAAATGAAATTTAGGGTTGATCATGAGTGAAGAG
>NC_051416.1:31124171-31124500 GCF_015228065.2 Penaeus monodon
GGAGAGTGAGAGTGATCTTTCGGGGTTCTTCTCGCTGTGCATCCGCTCGCCATTAATAAGGAATATTTCACAAAATGCTGTGAAAAAAAAACTAAAACACTTTAGCCGAAATTAAAATCAGCATGCAATATACATTATTCTCTAGAATACAATATTCGTTTGCATATTTTGTATAAGCGTACATCTTTAAATGCAGTTTGTGTATACGATGTATTATGGTACTTGTATGCAGCTGAATGTACATGGTCTTTTTTCTTCTTTATAATAATCTGGAAAAATATAATAATCCTAATTTCTATCTATCGTTTCAATCATAACTGTTCATTAGT
>NC_051416.1:31124538-31125109 GCF_015228065.2 Penaeus monodon
CAGTAGCAACAACAGCAATGATAAAAAAAATGTAACTAAGGACATTCTCATCAACATAATGAAAAGTCCTGACAAAATTCACCGACATTAACCAGAGGTAAGGGATATTTTAAACTTTCTGTAGAAGGGTGCGCGCCATTTTGAAATGAAAAGGAAGATAAAGATAGGAAAAATCCAGATATATCTTATAAAATGTTTACCCAAAAATATGGGGTTCAGAAAAAAAAATATAAAGCCGAGGTTCTGGAATACATCATGACAGAGGCTGAGAACAAGAAGAGTTTCGAATGAGTATCGACATCGTATGCTCTTTGTTTCTTAATCAGCCATGGGTCCAACAAAAAGCTTTGAGGAAAAAGGACGAAACAAAATTCGGATCTAAGTTCAAGAAAGTGTCTCAGGCTTAGGAGAAACCCTTTGGAGTGCAACCGCAAAATAGGAGATGGGAGATGGCTTAGATAAAATTCTAAAGTCAGCACAGAACTGTACCCTAAAAATGGCACATCCTTGCCAGACGAAACATGAAAGCTTACAAACCAACCAACCTATTTCGGTCTTCTCTTCGGCAAGG
>NC_051416.1:31125364-31128206 GCF_015228065.2 Penaeus monodon
TCCTGTACTTGGTTCTTTAAGTTAACAGTACCAGTGGAATAAACTTCGTTAATAATGAACTAATGAACTCTAATTACGTTGAAATATCATAATTGTAAGAGTTACGAGTATCATATCACAATTACTATGTTATTTTGTAAAATAACGTTGTGCACACGATTGTTGTTGATTAAGATGAAAATGTTATGTAACTATTTGCTCTTTTGCTGATGCGTAAAGAAATTATAATATATTTCAACCATTTGCTGTTGAACATATTACATCAGTTGATTTAATCTGAATTTCAGATTACGTATGAACTGCAAGAAAATTGGGAAGACGACCCTTTTAGATCTAGAAAAATAATGAGAACAGTGAATTATGAATGAAGGTACAATCTTGATATCATTCTGAAGTTAATTTTGTGTTAAGTTTTACATTCAGCGATAGTGTTTATTACCATTTTTTTCTCTGGCGTTAAAGAGCAAAGAAAAAAATGTCAGTCACGAATCAGCCTAATAGTTCTAATCAAGGTTTTCAGTAAGCCAATAACTTTAACCTATTTAAATTGTATAACGCAATATCCACGGGGACGGGGATTCTCCAGTGTGAGCGTGAAAGCCAAAAATTATAAAGGAATCGCGGGTTTCCCATTGGGCTACAAGTTTTACCAAAAGTTAAATGTGTATTTTTATCGCTTCTTTTCGCATGGCCTACCAGCATCATTCTATTATGGTTCACATAGTCAACAGAACTTTTTTTTTTCAACACTAGAGATGTCCCGGTTAAACCGCCTACATCACCCATGTTCTTTGGGTTGCTTACTCAAGGTAAGGGGTGTTCTACGTTTTTAAATACACGGCACATTGAACAAACGCTAAAGTTGTCAAGGTACATCTTTAATTTTTAAAGATGGGTCGTGAAATAGTATTAAGATTAACAATTTCATTTAAAAAATCCGTTCCATAAGGGGAACATTAAGTTCTACGACATAAATGGCAAAACCTGAAGTAATACGTATGGAAGCGTTATAGAGACTAATACCGCTCTACAGTATATTGTATTAGGCTCTTTATTCAATGTTAATAGTTCTTCCAGATATCACCGATTTTTAGCATCTTTAATTATTTTCCTTTTGTCCCTCCCCTAGTGCCTCATAGACATGTACATTCATTTATAGACTACTAACTTTCTACACGAACGACTTGTCAAATATTCGTTTTGCTGTCATGGAACTGAGTTTATTTTGTATTTCAGAAGACTTGCATTTGCCATTATATTTATTCAATACACTGTTCGTTGTGCATTTACTGGGTTGTACAATTCATAAAGCAGCTGTTCTCCATCAGTGGGTCAGTTGCTTCAAAACTCGCGGATTTGGTTCTTCATTGGATCATGAAATTAATTGGCTGCATCCGTAGATTGTCTGTCGCAATCGGTCTTTTTTATCTACGAATGAATTATCTAATAAATTAACATTTATCTGGCCAATAATGAAATAGATGAACATTGCACCACAGAGCCGATTACATCACTCCTGAGCGATTACATTCAACATTTAAGAGCAAGTGCATATAACTGACTAAACACCGGAACATGTTCTTCACGTTACAAGTATATCATGTTAAATCAAGTGTTGCATCTCTCGACATCCTTAGATCGAGTATTAAGTCCCTTGACATCGGTAGATCAAGTGTTGCGTCTTTCCATACCACTAAATAAAGTGTTGCATCTGACTTAGTTGATAGATGAATGCATTCCACATGGAACTCCACATCAACACTTTGACACCAGTAAGGAATAAGTTTTCTTGAGAATTTGTTTTGAAAGGTGAATGTGTGTGATGAATAGCGTCTACTAGGAATTGAGAATTAATGTGTCTTGTCAACGACGTTCAATAAGAAAGCATGAGCTGACGTGGTGGATTATGATGATGGAAGGAGAATGTCTCATAAACGATACTCGGATAATAACTATGAGTTTATGAATTGTAAATGACGTACGTACGTGAGTTCTTTGACAAGGAATCCTGTCTCTTTGCTTAATGAATGTCCTTTAGTGACTGACCAAGAATTAGCGTTTCATGAATGATACTCTAGAAAAAAAAGAGAAGCAAAAAAACAGACAAACAAAAACATAAGTTTAGTGCCTCGTGCATGATACCTCATGTGTAACTATGAATTGGCGTTTTATGAAAGACTTGATGAGGAATAATAACTTCATGCCTCATAAATCTCACTAGATGTGCGATCATTATTTAATACCTTCTGTTGTCACAACACCGAAGCAGGAGTTGATAGCTAACGCGTGGTACACGACTTAGTACTTCACGAATGACACACGAGTTGATGTCACTCGACAAGAACTCAGGCTTCACTCTCAAGGGGAAAAGCGTGGTTTGATATTACGTTCTCATCAAAATCTCAACATTCGTCATCAAAATCACGTAATTCTTCATCAAAATTTAATACTGCTGACAAAGATGTGATACCGAAGAGGACGTGATTCCCACACAGATGTAATGCCGTAGGGCACGAGAATCTGACAAAGATGTAATACCGCAGAGAACGTGAATATGACAAAGATGTAATACCGAAGAGGACGCAATTCTGACAAAGATATGATATCACAGAGGGCGTGAATATGACAAGGATGTAATACCGAAAAGGACGCAGTTCGGATAAAGATGCAGATGCAGAAAAGAACATAATGTCGACAAAGATGTAATACCTAAACGTTAATTGCTTAGCATGCATTTACTCACGCAAGCCATTCCTAGAACGAGTGCGTCGTTTTGTTTCAGACTGACCACGATTACTTTTGGTGATTTCAGACTTTCGATTTTACTTCAGGACTAAAGAAT
>NC_051416.1:31139072-31139194 GCF_015228065.2 Penaeus monodon
TTTTTGGTTTTTGTTTGTTTTTTGTGTGGGGGTTTTGTTTGTTTTTGTGTTTTTATTTTTGGGGTGTTGTTTGTGTGTGTGTTTTTGTGGTCCCTGTTTTCAAAATTTGGGGTTTTTTTTAA
>NC_051416.1:31139579-31139643 GCF_015228065.2 Penaeus monodon
CCCCCCTTTTTTATCCTCCTACTTTTTTCCATTTTATATGTTTTAATATTTATTCTATTTTTTC
>NC_051416.1:31147086-31147471 GCF_015228065.2 Penaeus monodon
AGTCTACGGGCTACGCTTGTCAACATTCATATTATCCACGGAGAATGAATTTTATGAGTAACTAAAGTATTTTCTCACTTCTCGTCGGAAATCATTTTGAAATAAATGCAACCGTTGTATAGTATCATACCCTTACTGTAGCATGTTTTAGCTTACTTTTTCAAATAAGATACCAGTAACTATGCTCAGTTTTCTTTTCGTTAAGTTAAAGAGGGATGTGAGACAATGGTGATGATTGACTTAATGTCACATTTCTGAATAAAATGGTTGTGTTTGAACTATCACCATCAAACTATCAGCTATCAAATGATTGTCATCACCAGTCTACCAGCCTTTCCTCAGTCATCACCATCTTAACAAAAGTATCTTCGCCACCCCCCCCCCC
>NC_051416.1:31147578-31148799 GCF_015228065.2 Penaeus monodon
GTATTTCTTACATTAGCAGTAGTTTCTTGAGTTATTTCGGCTCCAATATTTTAAAGTTCAATCCGCCATTAACCTGCACCCTCTCTTTAGCATTAGATCACTGCACTTAGCTTTAAAGCGTTTCGTGTAAAAACGAGGTAATATGGTTCCCTCCTACTGCCCATCCTACCCTTTTGCGTTTTCCTACCTCTCCGTGCCACTTACCTTCCATCCCTGCATGCCAATATTTAGAAACAATATCATAGTGTGCCATTCTAAAATCCATTCTTTCCCGTTTACTTCACAGAAAACGTAAGAAACTGTTACCAGTGAACTCTTGGTTCCCAGTTATGTCTATAATTCAGTTATAATGGTACACATCATTATTATTGCAGCTAATCTTATGAATTGACACTCAGAGGTATAAACAATGTAAATCTGAAGTTGATTTACAAATTTCTTCCCATTATGTAGCCTGTAAAAACAGAAGGTAAGCCAAACTCTAACTGCAGTTTTAATGACTAATTTATTTGGGGGTTAAAGGAAACCAAGAACTACAGAATGGGTTGATTGCCATGTACCTGTAGTCGCCAGTCAGTCATAATTATCATACAATGCACGATACCATCCACATATTCATTTTTAGGATGCGTTTTTGATACTCCAAAACCCCATTTTGATACCTCTGTGCTACGAGATACGACACAAGATAACACTCCTGGCCTTTAAGAGTAGTGAGGAAAAGAAATTTACTTATTCTTGACTGATTTGGTAAGACCCCGTACCGAAACATATTCAAAAGCAAATCATCCGTTTGTCATGCAGCGAGCAGGCTTAATTATGATCATTAACCTTACGTAAATGCTCCACCCTCTCTCGCAGCCTTGTATACGTTCCGTTTCCTTATTTAGTTACCAAGAGTTTTGTACAGTCATGGACTATTTCTTGAGACTGGGGCCGCTTACTGCTGGTGAATGAGTGCCCGCATTATGACTAAGCAACTATAGTCAACTAGAGGCGTCCACGTTATCTAATGGGAACTGTGCAAAGTCACTGGGCAGGTCTAAGGCGGTAGGAGACTTATATGATAGTGGGATGAGTTTTTTGCGGCGGCTGTAGAGTAGCTTGTCTAGAAGACCGGCAGCTGAAGGGAGCTTATAAATGGAGTTGGTAATGGTTCTTTCTTTCAGTCTTAGTAGATGGTACTATGGAACAGACTTAGTACATACAAAGTAACAAAGA
>NC_051416.1:31149788-31150008 GCF_015228065.2 Penaeus monodon
GATAGAGTCATGTGGATAAAAAGTTAACCAGTAAGCCACGTCCATGCTGCCATCTGCAGGGATTTCAAGTTAATTTTTGTAAGGATCGGTGTTGGCAGTTCATCCTGTTTTCATGTCCTTGTGTGGGTAGCGCTACGTAATGCTATTTTTCTTTTTTCATTTCTTCTTTTTTCCCTTTGTAAAGTTGTTTATTCCATTATGCTTTTCATATTACTTCTTA
>NC_051416.1:31150029-31150424 GCF_015228065.2 Penaeus monodon
TTTACTTCTTGGTAAAACTTTTTTTTTCATATTTGTTTCCGTTTTCTTTTCGTTTTTCTTTGTAAGTTAGTTATTCCGTCATACTTTATGCATTTCTTATTATCTGTTATCTGTTTGTCTATTTTTCTTTTTCTTTTTTTTCTTAGAAAATCTGTTTTTTGACTCTTCCTCGCGGATTTTTTTGTTCGGCGATCTATCCATTCAAAGTTTTTGTATTTCTTATTATCTACTTAACCTGATTTACTCTCTTTTTCAAATAAAGCTGTTTATTCACTCTTGCTCTTGTATTTCTTCATATCTGATCTTTATAAGAATCTTCCTTGGTTTTCTTCATGGTTTGTTGCTACAATGTTGATCGCTTTATTTCATATCAATAACAGTCTATACGATTCTGT
>NC_051416.1:31150977-31151054 GCF_015228065.2 Penaeus monodon
ATTCCTCTGTCAACCTCATTACCTTTTATCTTCATGTATATTCAGAATCACCAACGACTTTCTTTTCTAACGCTTCC
>NC_051416.1:31151254-31151498 GCF_015228065.2 Penaeus monodon
CCAGAGACTCGACGCGGCAGTCTGTGCTTCAACAAGTAGCCAGACCACAGCGCCTCTCCCTGGGAATTGATGGTCCCTCGAGTAATCTGTCATGTCACAGTCTCTACTGCCTTTAACTCCCTGTCTGGGCACCGGCTTTTGTGGAAGGTTGTGCCCGTAAAAGGACTGGCCGCTCTTTTATTGTTGTTCGACTCACGCTCACTCACAGAAATGCGTGCATGATTTCGGAAAACGGCGAGGACGG
>NC_051416.1:31151661-31151976 GCF_015228065.2 Penaeus monodon
CTCTCTGTATTTCTAAATCTTGTGTCGGCGTTACCTGTTTGTCCACAGCTATCCTTTGCAATTTCTTGATGTAGCTGAAGGGGCTATCTGCATGTTATCTGGCTGCCCTTTGTCCTACCCCACACCAACGCCCTCCCGCAGAAGTCCACGTTCTTCCCTTTCCCTTCGCGGCCTCACCCCAGCCAACCCGGCGTGCAAGATGCGGGGCGTCATTAAACTCATCCTTGACCATAATCTCTCTCGTCCATCGATATCGAGATTTTTAAGCTCTCGAGAGTTGCGACAATCAGAACTCGCTCTGCCTGCACCCTTGGC
>NC_051416.1:31153681-31154016 GCF_015228065.2 Penaeus monodon
TGTCAGCCTTGAACAACAAGTGAACCATTGTTTGTGAAGACCATTGTTTATCATTTTCAGCCTTTGTGTATCGTTAATATAAAATGACGAATTTTCTATGCAATTATGCAAAAGAATTTTCCTCCGCGATCGTAATATGTGATTAGGTGAATGTTATAGGGGTTTTAGTAGGATTTCCGCTCTTATTACGCTGAATAAAGGCCAGATAAATTAAATTGGTGCAGCGTACACAAGTATAATATCGGCGTTTTATTAGCACTATTTTCGTAAGGAAGTTAATCAGTAGGGAGTCTTGGGCGCATGAATGAGGCTAAAACAATAGCAATGCCCAACTT
>NC_051416.1:31154109-31155226 GCF_015228065.2 Penaeus monodon
GAAAAGAACAACCGAAAATCTACTATAATCTATTCGTATATAAAACATGTACACTTAGTCTTACTAATTTTGCATATTATTGCGGAGTACTTATTATATAAGTAATATGACTAGTACATGGGCAAGGAACTTGTATTTAGGAAGAATTTGGCAAACCTAAACATTTAATGCTGAACCTAAAAATCGAATTCGATTTTGGCTTCAGACCATCAGTGCTAAATTTCTAACTATTGAAATACAATATTATATTCTTTGATATTCAGATAAAGAAACAAATAATCCTGAATGAAACTTTGAGCCCCATTCATAATTACAGCATGAAAATAATAAAAAATACAATTACGTAGAAAAAATTCCTGCCATGACAATAGAAATTTGTAATCGACTAATTAATTAAGATTACAGAGTACAGATTAAGAATACTGCACCCTACCTGCTGCGTCATGGATTTAGAAATGTTTAGGATATAAAAAATAATCTTTATTGACTCATATACGAAGGGAAAAAGATCCGTCGTTCCTTTGAAAGAATTACTGCCCTGTTTCGGATTGCCTTGTCGGGGTCGTATTATTATTTTCTAAATACTGAGAGAAAAAACGTATTCTTTTTAGTTCACATAGCAACGACCAGCATCTGGAAACAGCAGATTATTTACAGTGACTTGACACCGGACTGACCTCAGCTCGACATACCTACGTTATGAGTATATCTCTTCTTCGCTCATATCAGTATATCAGTATCATTCTGTGATATCGCCTGTTGAACAGTAATTTACCATTTGACTCCGTGTAAACAGTCACCTGCATCGTTTCTATAGGCATTGTAATGTGTTGCAGGCAGTGGTATTGTTTATTTTGTGCGATAATTCAGATGATAAGGGTAAAGCAATAATGGTAATAAAATAAACATCCGCAAGAATGATATTATTTTGTTGAGTAAGTGATATTTAATATAATGACAACCACAAAAACAATATAGTTTTCATCTAAACATGTTGGATTTCATGTGCCATCCATCAGTGCTTGAAGAAGACAGATTAAGCTGTGCATTTCTCTTCTCCTTACATATATCACTGATACAGGCTGTAATAGTAAGAACACTTATTAAACCAGTGAGG
>NC_051416.1:31155290-31155971 GCF_015228065.2 Penaeus monodon
CGTTCTCCGATGTTGCACCATTCTTATCCTGATATGTGTACCCATGAGACGTATTACAGTGCATGACTTCAGCCTTAGGAAAACACTTGGTTACCTCAAGCTTTATGATATCATCACAAGGACCTCCATATCCTAGTCATGACGTCATATAGAGTATAACTAAATCCTCGTCATTCCGTCATGCATCCTGTACTCTCAGTCTGTCTATGAATTCATGACCGTGATAATAATAATTACCTCCTCATGACGGCAGACACTCCTATAATATTATCTCGATGTTGCCTCTTCGAGTTCCATCACGCAAAAATACCGCCTCGTTTGAAGTCTTCCGGCGGGTGAACTTTCCCAACACCTTCAACGTCTTTTGCTGATTGACCTGACCTTTCTATCCCCTCCCCCCCTCATCGCTCTCCCCCCCAAATCCCCTTCTAACCCCTACCTTCCCCTTTCCGCCCTTGATGCCATGATCCTCAAGCAGTCTCGACAGCCGACGTTCGCACCGGGTAAAGTGATATAATCTATTCATTTCCGTGAGTAATTACCACGTCAGAAGCCCTCTAATTACCTTCGTGATGGACGGCCTTCGTTGCTGGAGATGCTTCCTCTGCTAAGGGGAGAGAGACGAGGCGGAAGACGGTGTATAAAATAATATATTTAAAGGGAGGTAGGTGGTTAACACTC
>NC_051416.1:31156156-31160019 GCF_015228065.2 Penaeus monodon
TATCTTCTTAGTAGTTCAAACAATCATGATGTTGCCAGCGTGGTATTATACAAAGCCATAATTTTATGTCTATCATTGCATATGTACGTAATCTATTCACCGTTCCTCTCTCTTACCATCATTATTCATCTTTCTCCCCATTCTCTTGCTCTCCTCCAGACTTTTTCTTTCTTCTTTACGTATTCCTCTTCCGCATTCTCCGATCCTTCCTCAGTCTCTTCATCCTGTCTTTTTTCATTTTATTGCCTAATCTCTTTCTCCTTTTTTTCCTTTTCTTTTTTCTTCCTCCCCTCCAGTCTTTCTCTCTTTTCCAATCTCTTTTCTCTCTCTTTCATTCTCTCCCTCTATCCCTCTGTCTTTCCAATTTTTTTCTTTCATTCTTTCTTTATCTCCCCTATCAACTTCTTCTCCCCTATCTCCGTTTTCCCAGCTTCTTTTTTTCTCGCTTTCTTCTTTTTCCTTAATCTCCTTCTCTTTCCTTGTCTCTGTTTTCTCCTTTTTTCCTCTCCCCATCTCCTTTTTCCCGGTCTCTTTTTTCTCGCTCTCTTCCTCTCCCCTATCTCCTTTTCCTTCTTAGTCCCCACTTTCTCTATTTCTTCATCTCCCCCTTATCCCTCTCCTTCCTAGTCCCTCTTTTTTCTCTCTTTTACTTCCTCTCCTCCATTCTGTTCCTCCTTCCCCAACACCGTCTATCGTATAACCTCTTCACTATGCGAAGAGCTTCTCCGAACTACAAGGAATTACCAACATCTTGCAAAGCTGTTGGAGCCAGCCATGCCCTTATGTTAACCCTCGTCTCGTCTCCCTCCGTCATCCTTTCCCATTCACCAGACAACGACATACCAATCGGCACCCCTTATTTTTCATTCATTTTCACATCACCTATGCCAGCCACCTCATTCTAATCATAGACTTCACACTCTAAATTATACTAAAAAATATATAGTATAAGAAATATAATCTTAGATTGATTAAGCTTCATTGGGTATGCAACTGACGTTGGGGACGCTAGGAATTATCCTGTGTTACAGCTGAGACCTTGTGGTAAAGTTTGTGTATCATCCTTTGACGTCCGTTTCTTGAAAAAGATAGGAATCCTAATGACTATTTCAGAATGCTGAATATGTAAATAATAATATCACATCTTCATCAAAACTGCATGATTTTGACGAATATGCATTAGTAGATATACTAAGATATATTACAGTGTCATTATTCATTCTCAGTCAGACCATTTCTACAATTACCATAATGAATTTTATTCACATTTGTTTTTGCTGAGCAAACTGTGTCCCTGAGTTGTCCGTCGATGAAATGCAAGCCTGACACTACCCTTCTGCTGAAATGTTGCATAGTCATCTTCATACGCTACGTCAAACACCAAAGCACCTTGCTTACTTACCTTTAGATCGGGCCAGCATAATGCAGAGGTATGTGATATCATGCATAGCCTAGGAACACCCTCAGCTAGTCCTCTCGGGATGACGCTGAGGCAGAATTCAGACTCAGGTTTACTACTGCTACTGTATGCCCATGAATCTAGATTGTGTATACATTTATGTGGCCGGCCTCACCAGCAGCCAAAGCACATATTGTACTACATCTATGTCTCATAAGTATGCTATACGCTTATTCATGCACCACGTTTAATAAATTCCTACAACACTATTTGTTATTACAACGTACAATATCCCACTTTCGGGCCCTTTGTCAAACCTGTTCGTCAACAATCAGAATAAACTCTTGTCTTGAGCATCAAGATATTTCTTCCTTACAGAAAGTACAATAAGAAAATGTATGAAAAATATCAAGTATCCCCATTTAAAGTCAGATGAACTTTGCAGGCCTGTCACAGATCTCACATCTATACTCTAATCTCAATACACCCCTAAATTCACAACCAACCTGCCACCGCATATAAACCACACTCACACTCCGTTCCTTACAACACACCCCTCCCAAACACAGACACCGAATCACTCACCGCTCCACTGCATCCCTTATTGAAGTGTTTACTTACTGGCCATTAGAACCAAAAGTGCATTCATTACCGAGTGTTTTTACCTTTCCCATTCAGCTGAGTGACTTATGAAGGTTAAGTACTTCTTGTGGAATGTGTCTGTATATCTGTCTTATCAAAGTTTGCAGTACAATCACTTGCCTACTTTACTAGAATTCTGAGAAAGGATACTTATTACCAGTGGACTGCAGAATAAATCAACACATTCTGCGAAAGTAAACAGCAATCCAATGACACAACAGTGCTATTCATCCCTATTTTCCTAAGATTTTTAATCAACTTAAGATACGTCTAATTCAGACAATTCCTTCACGTAGTGTCGTCATAACTTCCGTGAGCCCTTTAAATTAAGCAAATAAATATTTGACACAAGTCACTACTCTGCCACAGGTATAGATTGTATTGTTGTTTGTGCTCTGTTATTTTAGAGAAGGTATACCAAGCCACGATATGTTTATGCTCGTTATCCCCCACATATTAAATGGCAGATTTAAAACAAACAACGAAATGCCAAACCAGATGGTATACCATTTATGCATTTGTTTAAGTAAACCATTTAGATGTTTAGATTGAGATATACTAGTAAACAGTCCCATTTTGTGTAAACTTAAGCATGCTGCCGGATGAAAAAAACAGATAGATTTCACTGTCGAGAATTTCAGCTTTCTTTCCTTTACCAGAGTCGAAGGAAAGTAGGTGCTGACCGCTCTTCTAAAGCAATTTCTGATTACTGAATCTCTTTTCACCAAAGTATTGATATTATTGTAAGAGTCTTATTTTTACCCAGGCTGGTATTGAAAAAGATATCATCAAGGCCGCTCGTAATAAGTCTCTCTTCCCGCATATTGCTTCTAGGATAATCAGGTACGTAAAAATCAAGGCAAACTTGTCCAGTTTGAAAAGTTCAACAGGCGTCTTGTGCTTGCATGTAGTTATGGCATTACCAGTCGTCGATTCCAACGAATTGGTATAAATGTTCTTTATAGTTTTATAGTATCAGGCCAAGTGGATAAGCATTTAATTTGTAAAAGTTGCAATTCCATTGCCTTAATAAACATTTAATAGCTAAATTTTGTAACTTGTCACCTTCAAGAAACATTTAATTGCTAATGTGTCTAACCACTCATTATTTATAAGCATTTTATTGTTATAGTGTGTAATTTTTCATTACCAGCAGGCGTTTTATTGCTATAATATATGATTTCTAATGCTATTCGTTAAGCAATGCTAGAATATTTCTAGTATGCGTCCTTTGGAGATACAGTACTACGTGAAGGATTCATGCTGAATAGTTATCAATGAAACAACAAAATTTACAGGAAAACTCTTCGCTGCATTGCTTCTTTGGGGCATGCTGTATTTCCTTCTTGCTTTCTTGCTCTTCCCTTCTCTGTTTTATTCACTACACAATACTAAGTAAATCCCTGTCAGAATTCCTCTCCTCAGCCTCTTTGGGTGGCGTACATCACTGAACTGACTCCATCTGTTCACTATCAACGACACGTTAACAATGGGGGTGATGGTATACTTATTACCTAGCTAGCAGATGAGTACACATCCTCACACCCAACACACTTTCTTAGATTTTATAATCCTCTGTTTGCATATGTCTCTGCCACATTATTCTATTCTTAGCTGACATCTCTTACCGTCTTCCCAGACGCTTCCCGAGTACACCGTTCCACCTACTCCACAGAGACAGAACAGTCAGATTATAATCTCTACATGCTCGCTTTACCAGACATTCCTTTTTTCACACATTAGAACTAAACACGATTCACTGCGCAATTGCCTCGATAAATTCCTATACCGATTCCGCAAAAAATTAATAAAATAAAATAAA
>NC_051416.1:31160224-31160420 GCF_015228065.2 Penaeus monodon
TTTCCTGCCAAGCATCGGACATCACCGCAGCAGCAGGAGAACTATATGTTAGTAACTATATGCCGCAAGAACAGACGTGAGTGGTAGGTGAGTTTGTCAGGCGTCGTGGCATCAGGTAATATTAGTGAGTGAGTAAAGTATCACCAGAAGACAAGGGGCGAAGGAACGTTTTGATAAATGAATAGATAGATAATAA
>NC_051416.1:31160538-31160996 GCF_015228065.2 Penaeus monodon
GTGTGTGTATATATATATTTTTTTTTCACTATATTCTTGATCTTTCTCGTTCCAGGGTTGCTATACCGTTCTCACATTACACTCCCTGCTGTTAGTTTGATGTTCCCAAGCTTAAGATTCACCATCTTCCAAATCTTCTGTTCTAGAAAAAGAATATTCCTTAAGCACACACTATTTTGGTTTTCATACGTCATTCATTATCGTCAGTATTACTCTTAGTGTTGCTGTTTTTAGCTTTTAATATTACTGTGTTGCGCGTAGGTATGCAGTGGCATCCAGACTAGCCATCTCCGTCGAGATTAAGTACATTTTATCTCCTTTGCTTGCGTGATCGTTACAACTTGTTGCTAGCTTACTTGAAGGGACCATTACTTATATTGGTCCAGAGGAAAATATGTGGATATTCGCTTGTCATCACATTATACTACTCATTATATTTTTAGCCTATCATCACACAC
>NC_051416.1:31161215-31161532 GCF_015228065.2 Penaeus monodon
GAAAATAAACGTATAGGAGCCGATATTGGCCTATATATACACGAGTCTGATATCTTTACACTATTCTGCATCATTCCTGTCTCCAACTGTCTCGGTGAAACACCAATAACATGGTGTTACCCACTCCTTTTAAACCACGTATTACTAACTCTTGCCATCTACCATTATGCCGATAACAGCACGACCGTCGACACCCGTTTCTCAGTCATGGTATCAGTATCTACTACCCTAGCTCTACTCAAGGAATCTCCTTATTCTAACCCTGATACCTTCTTTCATCAAGCGTGATAAACATCTAAAATCTACTCCAAAAATCC
>NC_051416.1:31161913-31162254 GCF_015228065.2 Penaeus monodon
CATTAACCACAGGAAATACTAATCCGATGCCCACAGACAAACACTCGCCATTCACTCTCAGCCGCGGAGGGCAACTCACCCGCACGCACCGCTTTTCTCGCCGACGCACGTAATCGAAGACGATAAATCTCCTTGAGAAGGAAACTGCGATAACCTTCCTGCGTTTCACCTTTCTTGGGCGCCCTTGTTTTTTCCGGAAACAAGGCAGGAAGACTATGGCAAATGGAGGTTCGCGGAGATGAGGCGCGGACGTCGGCGAGGCAGGGAAGCAGGCGGAGGAGGCACGGATTTGTGGCAGGAAGGGCAAGTTAGGCTGATCCGAATTTCTAGTATGGAATTCC
>NC_051416.1:31163261-31164490 GCF_015228065.2 Penaeus monodon
TTAAGCTTCTATGTGTTTTTATTAAGCACATGAATTTTCATTTCCACAAAGCTTTGCGTTGAGCCTGCTATCAATGATTAATTTTTGAGTTTCCTAAGATTATTTGCTTAAATAAGGTTTACATCTATGACGCACTAAAAAGAGTTTACGCACGTGGATGTCCCCGACTCAGAACAAATGGAGATCAGTGTGCTTGACGTCGTCCCGTGAGGCATTTCTAGGCCTACTGAAGTCTTTCATCTATTCAAAACAAGCGATTGGTTACGAGGTCGAGGAGGATGTAGGTGCTTTAAAGTCATACAAACTCCTTTACTCTGTACAGACACGTATTGTACAGTACTATTTTTAAGGAACTTTATTAAGTATGTATGATATCTATGCAAACCACGTCTTATTCGAAATGCAGAAGGGTAGGTCTGGAGCTGTATGTTAGAACGATCATATGTTGTTGCCGAAATTACTTTTTGTTTTGTGTAACAAGGATTTTGACCTGTGATTTACTTGAAAACATGGAAAGAGATCATGTTGACACTGATGCAGATATACATTTATTTTTTTTTTTCATACTACACTTCATTCTTACAAAGCAAAACTTTAAAATTAAGACGCCAGCAGTTCGGGAGATACAAACATCGCCATGTGTTGTTAGAACTGATCCAGGAGAGCGGATTGCAACTGTCATTTTTTTTCTCTACGAAATCGTTTTTAAAGGAAAAAAATCTCCTGAATTTTATTGTCTGCTTCCTATTTAGCATTTGACATTTTGTTTATCTTAAATTCTGAATAGGTTACCACAATGCACGATGAATGAAGAAATTAAATACACGTACAGCTCCTTCCCGGGAGGACTTTTCCAACAGCTGGCAGAGCTTTAGGGCTTATGAAGTAAACGGATACATCCCCTACTAAAAGCTTAGTCCGCGTGAATAGAAACGTTTATATGGTTGTTAAGGCAGCGTCACACTAACACATGTTCCGATGAATCGTGAAGCTGACACGTCACAGACTAGTTTTGGTAGCGGCCACTGACCCCAGATTATATGGCAACAGGAAAGAGTATATTATACTTAATCACAGTTTATCACGCTACGAAAAGTCTTTTGCGCGCGGCACGAAATCAAGAGGCAAATAATACGAGCTTAAAAGGTTACCCAGTAAATGACTGCACATAAATCACATAAAATGAAGATGATAAATGAAAACTCGTTCTTATCGTTAAGATTATCAGA
>NC_051416.1:31164523-31165073 GCF_015228065.2 Penaeus monodon
GGACTCGAAGACCTTTGAATCAATATAATGGCCAAGAATACTATTGCCATCCATTTAATTATCGCAGAACCAAGAGTCATGAATAAAGTAACAATGGAAATACTAAATGATTTATTTGTTCAAATACATTCAACAAGCACCTGGTTCTGAAGCCATAGTGTGTAGGTGGATATTTACATAGTATGTAGTACTATTATCCAAAATAAGAAAGGAGACAGACAGAACCCAAGTTCAAATGTGTTTTGATCCAGCACACATTCTGAACATTCCTCCAGTCAGTAGCAGACCTCAGTGCCGATTCACACAGTCCCGTATTTCAGACAAAAACAGCCCTAAATGACAGGGTACATAAACGCTAGCGATATACAGAAGCGTATGCCTTGAAGACGGTGCGGCGATGATACCAGCCTGACATCGAGTTGAAAGGGAATCAGAACAACCAACTTTAAGATCAAAAGCCTTTTGGTGCGTCGTCTCCTGGGTTCTCTTCCTTTCTTAGACTTCACAATACCTGATAGGCTTTTCAGGCAAATCTTCAAGCTCTTCCAAG
>NC_051416.1:31165954-31166145 GCF_015228065.2 Penaeus monodon
AAATACATCAACTTTCACCCTACTCCGCTGATCTCGCAGGCAGTGGAGCGAGAACAGACCAGACACCACATCATGAGGTACAAGTATATGTGGGTAGTCAGAGACCGACTGCATCACAGGGGTTCAGGGTCTAATCCGTAATTTGACCTATTGATTTTTTGGCACATCAATTTTTTCCAGTATGTGTACAC
>NC_051416.1:31166201-31166654 GCF_015228065.2 Penaeus monodon
CTGTCAGCCTAAGAACTTTAGGCACTCAGGAGTGAAAATATATCAGATAATCATAATGAGAACGGCCTATGACGTAACTGCAGTGATCTTTCTTTCCGTTTGCTGTTGTTATTGTTTAAACGAAAGCCCGAAAACTATTTCCAATGAAACTAGATGCACTCTCCGTTGTTTTGATTGCCCGTTGTCGTCCGGTGATTAGATCCGAGAGGGGGAATATCTGAGGCCAAGCTGTCTCGCTTGCTGTAACCGGACACCCGAGCCACGCATCCTTACATTCAGGAAAGAGGGAGCGTGCGAGACAATGACGCAGCATCTTGCGCGGCCTAGAGGTCGCTTGCTGAGTCCTGTAAATACTAGCTGATCGACAAGTCATTTTCAACTCGGGCCTTCAACTGACTTCTTAGCATGCGGGTCGAGTGTCCGCCTGGGCTCGGAGATTGTGTTCTTTCTCGC
>NC_051416.1:31166954-31167200 GCF_015228065.2 Penaeus monodon
GAATCATACGATTATCATGGAATAATAAACAAAAAATATTATTTTCCATTACGTTCCGTCCTTCAGAATTTCGAGCATTTCCAATTCCCTAATAGTCTACGAGTATACTTTCGGTGGATGACATAGAAGGCGAACTATCTGCCATCACACTAATCACTATTACACTGGCAGATAAAAAAGATCCTGACTTAAGGTATCGGTTTGCTTCGATGCTATGCGTGACCGAACCATGAGTTTCAATAAAGT
>NC_051416.1:31171210-31171427 GCF_015228065.2 Penaeus monodon
AAAGACGGAGCAAATGTTACGATTCATTTGATGCAAAACAGACATAAGCGATCTAACGGCCTCAGGATCAAGGTTAACCGACTTCCTGTTCGACGCAACGTGACTCGACTCGCACGTGGGAGAACTTCTGCTCTTTTTATTATTTGACTTTTACTAGTTGCATCAATAAGCACACGCTTATACACGTTTTGTTTTCTTGTTTATGTGTATGCATATA
>NC_051416.1:31171563-31171763 GCF_015228065.2 Penaeus monodon
AAGTATATGATATGCTTGAGATAGATATTAATTTGATACCTCAGTCATACCTGTGAAATCGTCTACAGAGACTCGAAAAGCGAAGCAAATAACTTTGAATTGACCCTCTCTCCGGTTGCTAGAAAGACACGTCATTTTCTTCGTGTATGCCTATTCGTGCATTCGTAATTGCAAATATAAATTCCATTCTCAAAGGTTTT
>NC_051416.1:31171824-31172265 GCF_015228065.2 Penaeus monodon
ATTATTAACATTGCACGTACTTATAAATTTTACAAGTCGCCTCAGCTACTACGGGATTAAGGAATGCAATGACTCGGAGGCTTGCAATCGCCTCTGCAATGCCTGCAACGTGACAGATTAAAATACCATGGTCACAGCAAATCTTTAGTAATGACACGATGATTCTTAAAACCAGGGACCACTATCCGCTTCAGAAAGTGGGTAGGCTACTCTGGCTGAAAGAATCTGGTGTGAAAGATTTATACGTACTTTCCTCTGGTCACATTCATGTTGTGCTGGAACTAATATTTTTGAAGATAAGATGAAATATGTCTATATGTGTGGCTCATATTTAGACACACACACATACACACTGAGTCTTTCAACATATTTGTATCGAGTCCCTGCTACCTTTGGTTCACCCAGAGCTCAGTTTTTCCTCCTTTCTAAACATCGGGGATG
>NC_051416.1:31172282-31172686 GCF_015228065.2 Penaeus monodon
GGCATACTACTTCTTCGACAACTGCTGAATAAGGTGACAAGCATTTTAGCAAGAATAAACCACATTTTTTTCTTTTTATTAGGAGGGTTCATCGTGCTATCGACAAGATTTCTGAAAGGCGAATGGCGAAATGAGAGAGAGAAAAAAAATAGATTGAGATAAATCAAAATGGATTTGCAACTGAATCCTTCGAGGTGTGAATTGAAAGCGCCTCGATCGCCTATTAACTATCCCTACAATTACACGATGGACACATGACAACGTTGTGGGCGATGAACAACTATGCCGCCCACTTCACCTTACGCTGTTTAGTAGAGTGATTTACTTCTCAGAGTGATTCGTGTTCGAGATATCAAGTCTGAAACTGTGAGAAGGGGTCAGAATCATTGAACTTGGATTTACAC
>NC_051416.1:31176817-31177016 GCF_015228065.2 Penaeus monodon
TTCCTATTGTCTGGCCGCAAGAGTAATCAGTCGTATCTTTCGATAAATATACTTCCAGGCTCAGCCTTTTTAGAATAAATGATAATAAACAAAACCAGAAAGATAACGTTTTCAAACTCTATGAAGGATATGGCAACTATTCTTGGGCAGCAATTCACACACTTATTTTCTTTCCGTTCTGCACAATACAACGCAAAGT
>NC_051416.1:31177088-31177297 GCF_015228065.2 Penaeus monodon
TTCTCTGCTTAGTTACTTGAGGACTCGCATCATGGCAGATCTGTTTTGGAATGATTAGGAACGATTTCATATATGTAAGATAGGCCTAAAGTGCTGTATTAGAAAGTCTAGATATTGTGTAGAGTCAACTAATTGTCATAACATTTTATTTAAATAGTTTAATGGTTAAATAGATTATAAATAATTCTAAACACCTTTCATCTTTACAG
>NC_051416.1:31177845-31177971 GCF_015228065.2 Penaeus monodon
AATCTATATAACATCAAAATATCCATGCATAATACTTAAGTTTGAAAAGCACGTATTTGCATCGGTATCGCTTTCAGTATCTACGAAAAATCTATTATCAAGTATCGATGTATCGCTTTAGAATAT
>NC_051416.1:31180606-31181573 GCF_015228065.2 Penaeus monodon
CAGCGTTGTATCAGTCAGTTCTTCTATGGACTTGGAGAAAAGCTTCAGCCTGATTGCTCAACTCTCGGACAATTCATCAGATATCTAGTGTAAACAGGATGTGCTCTGCATCTCCTTATTTCTGACGGACAGAGATGAAACACTAGGCGAGCCAGATGCTTCATTCCATTATATAAGGAGAGGTGGATTACGAGTGCCTCTTTTCAAATAGTATGAAGAATTATAACAGCATGATATGAGTCTTGGACAAAGGCATTACTCACTTGCCCTGTCCGTCGCGTGATATAGAACTTTGAGCTGTATATTTTTTTACTTTTACATTTTCTGATTCCACGGTTTATTAGTATCTTGTTCAATACGTTTTCATATTGCTCATCAGATACAAATAACATTTGTATGTTGTTGCATGATAACCTATCGCCTTTTCAAAGGTCTTACCGACAGACGGATAAATATTGGTTACTGATGTAAAAGGTTATTCATGACTACGAAATTACTTGATCTGCAGACTCATGGGAGAAAAAAATTACTCTTCAAAACATGAACTCGACCCTAAACCACATAAAAATGAAGCTTTATTTCGTGTTAATGGTAAATTTTAATCCAGATAAAGTGTTTGTTTTCGTAGCTTAGATAAAAATACAGAAATAAAAAGATACTGCGCTTACGAAACAAAACTGTCAACCTAATGAGAAATATGAAGGCGTGTGTAGAATTTTAGAATTTATTTGTAAAATGCACACTATGCCTGTTGTAAAATAGGTTTGTTTAATCAAAATTAGTGCAGTTTTATTATGCTAGTTTACAAGGAATTTATGTTCAGTTGATGATTCTCAAAACATTCAAATTAGATTAAAACACCGTAAATAAGTGGATGGATAAAATTGTACATTTTTGCGCGTTGACCTGTTCTGTTTGTATGTATTAGGCCATGAAGTATCCTGATTCCGCTATTGTTGGCTTAAAG
>NC_051416.1:31182198-31182536 GCF_015228065.2 Penaeus monodon
GATGAACTTATAAAACGACCGCCCTTACTTATAACACCGAAAGCACACATCCCCGCACACGCATGTCGGCGCCGAAGCCCAGAATCGCGCATGAATTGAGACACAGCAATCACTCATTAGGTTTCCCTGAGCGCAAGAAGGACACGCAGAAGCCTCGGCCCCGTGTTACATAATGCTTCCTTCCCCGCAGCTCCCTCTCCGCCACCGCCAGTCGTACTCATCGCCGTTACAACGTCCTTGACATCGCAACACACTGCGACCTGCATTCTAACAAGCGCGTTCGCATGATCAGATGCAAGATGAATCAGCCATGGCTACACAATCGGGAGGGAAAAATA
>NC_051416.1:31183135-31183828 GCF_015228065.2 Penaeus monodon
GCGACATGGAGGAGACGCCGCGCACCGAGTTTGAATTTCCGCGCGCGTCCGCCAGGTAGCAGACGACGTAGAACCTTCTTGGCCTTCAAAAATGCAGACGATATGTTCCAGTAATATGTCTTATACTTTGATCGTGTGTTTTGGGCAAAGATCAGATTGCACGATTTCAAGGACTGGTTTATGAAATGCATAGTGATATTCTCTGTGAAATTATTATGACCTTATTCTGTGAAAGTTCGGTTCTAACATGAAATTTGTTAATTAAGGAAAAAAAGTTATTTTCGCATGACAGGCCTTCTGTATATTTACACATCCTAATTTTAACATTTCTATCAACTTTTGGTCGACGAAAGTGATAACAAGGAAAATCTAGAGGCGTTAGCGTGAAATGCGTAATTTTTACAAGAGTGAAATTGCCGCTCGAAGAAACAAACCAAAATGGCAACCAAGTGCGTGTGTGTTTCCGATTATCAAATCGAAAAGACTATTGGCAAGGGTAATTTTGCAGTGGTGAAGCTCGCAACACACACTATAACAAAATCCAAGGTAAGGAAGCTCGGCCAACACCTAGGTTTATCGTCGCACCCGTCTGAAGCCCAATGTTATCTCGACACACTTCATGATTTGAGAGCCTTATGTCGTCTCCAGAGGGGAAGGACGGCCACGAGAACCTCCTCGGCGGCGAAAATAAGG
>NC_051416.1:31183868-31183948 GCF_015228065.2 Penaeus monodon
AACCAGAGACAGACAGACACTTGTCACACGCGAGGCATCTTGGGAGAAACATCAACCACCTTACACTGGCATTCCTCCTG
>NC_051416.1:31184000-31184730 GCF_015228065.2 Penaeus monodon
TTCTCCTTGGTTCCCCTTCCTCCTTATTTCGTTCTTCTTATCTCTGCTCCTATCCTTATTTTTTTAAAAACTTTTTTTCCCCTTGCCCTTATTTCTTTTCCTTCCTTCCTATTTCCCCTCCTGTCCTCTCTCCCCTTCACTCTTCCTCTTCCTTCCATTCTTTATCCATTCTTCCTCTCTTGTACCTCTTTTCTCTCCCAGCTTCTCCTTTCCCCTTCATCTTCTTTCTCCTTCCTCTTATCTCTTTCCCCTCACTGTTATTCCTTCCCCTCCCTCTTAACCTTCCTCCTTGTAGCCCTTTTCCTCTTTCTGTTGCCTTTCTCTCTTGCTTATTTCTTTCCCCTCTGTTGTCTCTTCCTCCTCCCTTTTATTGCCTTCCCCTCTCTCTTTTTTCTCTCTCTCGTATCTTGTTTCCCCTCTCCACTGTATTTCCCGTTTTTCTTTCTTGTCCTCATAGTTTTAACACACATTTTAGGGAAAGGCAGATAGGTGTTTATAGGCCTATGTCCAGGAGGCCCAGGGTCTTGGGTTGAAATCAATTTGGAGGCAGTTATGTGGTTTATGCCATTTAAGCCTTTGGGTTTTCTTTCATACTGGGGATTCGACATGCTGGATATATGTAGGATTTTTGAGTTTTCAAAGTCTGTTGCTTGCTCTCTGCAAGGTTTACAACTTGAATGTTTTTTATGGAATATTGTGTGTTGGGTATTACTTCTAAACTGTATGACTT
>NC_051416.1:31184990-31185089 GCF_015228065.2 Penaeus monodon
AATGGTAAGCAAGTTAATGCAATAAATTTTTATTAATATTTTTATAGAGAACTTGTTTTGTATAGATTGGTTGTAAATGTACATTATTGTTGTATATGG
>NC_051416.1:31185138-31186026 GCF_015228065.2 Penaeus monodon
TGATTGATCCTGTCAAAGTTATCCTTAGAAAAGAATAATTATCCTGTTGATCAAACTTGGTCTTTTTATTTTGTAAAAGATATTCAAGGTAGAGAGATCTAGGGCAGGTGTTTCGAGAGACCCACAGATGTTTTCAGAATGGGATTTAGTTTTGTTGTAGTTATATTGCTTATGTTATCCATATTCACTAGAAGGCCTGCAATCTGAACTACAATCCATTTATGGCACAGAGTCAAGTAATCACAGTGGCCTCTGCATTTTGTTCTCCTGCAAACCACCCCTATATATATATATTCTAATAAGGGAGAGCTCAAGCTGATTAATAGTTTTACAGTAAATGTCTAAGGATGCCGACTTGTGCTACCTTGCCCAAATATATGTGATTGAGGGTTATTGCCTTTGCCAAAGAACTAAAAAGTATGGAGTGAACTTACTAGTGGGTACGAGGTGTCTCTTATACATCTGCCAGATATGTGACTGTATCAGTTGAATTATTCTAAAGCTTTTGTCAGTACATTGGGTTGAAATGTAAGAGGGAAGTGGAGAGTGATATGGTTAGCTGAAAAATTTGTTGAATTACTCTGAATAGGTAAGCAACTTTGTGAGTGAGAGCTGAAAGTGCATGAGAGAAAAGTTCATACTCTGACCTGTTCCTTTGCTAAAGCTTAGAATTAGTATCTTTGTGAATTTAAGGGATTTGTGAAAGTTTCAACATTCTGTTTTGTGTTTTTATGTACATAAATAGTTGAAGTGAAATTTAGTGTCAGTTTTAATGCTCAATAAGTGGTGAAAAAAACTTCAAGACTTTCCAAAAGAGAAAAAGGAAATGTGATTGAAAAGAATGAGAAACCAATATTTTCAGATTTCAGGCTTGGTTAACCAAGCTTC
>NC_051416.1:31186574-31186868 GCF_015228065.2 Penaeus monodon
AGCGGCTCTGAGTTAATTTTGGTAGTAAAAGTTCATATACTGAAATAACTTTTGTGAAAGGGGAAAAGATCTTGTATATTCAAGAAAGAAAAAAAATGGTGCCTCGATATTGCAAATGGAAAAGTGGAATGGAGTACTAAATATGGAATGTTGAAGCAATGTAATGTAAATTATTCAGGAAAAGGATATAAAGCAAAAGAAGAAGAAATTTGAAGTTTAAGGACAATTCAGAAGTTATAACCTTTGTGCAAAAGGAAGTTTGCCAGCAGTATGGTGTGTGATATTTCTTGAATG
>NC_051416.1:31194408-31194524 GCF_015228065.2 Penaeus monodon
ATCTGTTGATCAAAAGATAATTTTTGGTAGTGTTTTGTGATTTATCAGGACAAGTGTTTGATAATTTTGATATATCTAGTGTATCATTTCTGATGTGTGAATAATGATTACTGCCA
>NC_051416.1:31195756-31196128 GCF_015228065.2 Penaeus monodon
GAGGTGTTTAACTCAATATTTTTTAATCCATATAGATATATCATATTTTAGCTTAAAAAAAAGATTTTTGTTATTATTTTTTTTTTCCTGCAAGATTATTTGATATTTATTTTCTGCAGCTATTATCATATTTTTCTCTTTTTTTCAGGTTGCTATTAAAATAATTGACAAAACAAAAATAGATGCAGAAAATCTGAGAAAAATTTTACGGGAGATAGAGATCCTCAAGAAGCTGAGGCACCCATACATCATCCGCCTTTATGAAGTTATGGAAACAGAGCGCAAGATCTTCTTGGTCACAGAATATGCCAGCTACGGGGAGTTATTTGGTAAGTCTCACACAAATACTGTTAACTCTCCACTTGTTTTGTT
>NC_051416.1:31196362-31196476 GCF_015228065.2 Penaeus monodon
ATTTTTTATATATACATAAATGGATTTGCAAGAGGTTAGTTATCAAGGAGTGCATTATCAGGCCTACCTGGGCTTAAATGTTCACCCTATTCCTTGAATTTTCAAGTTTTTTTT
>NC_051416.1:31201856-31201947 GCF_015228065.2 Penaeus monodon
TGTTAAGTAACTGATTTATTTTTTTAGTTTAACATTTTCTTGAAGGCATTACCTTTTTTCATGAATTTTTCTACATTAGTGGGTGATTGAC
>NC_051416.1:31202548-31202882 GCF_015228065.2 Penaeus monodon
CTGTGGCATTGGGTTAAGTGATTGCCTGTGGTGACTGCATGTGTTATTTGAATTCTTTATAATAATTTGCTTGGAATATATTTGAAAGAGTAATGCCATTAATTAGCTGTGCACAGGAAGCCTTGCTTAAGTCCAGTTTATATTTAAAATTTTGTTTATACCTTATTTGACTCACATAGTTGTTTATTCCACTGATTTGATTATAATACTCTTGAATTCCCTTTTTCATTTTTTATTGGTGCATGTTGAACATAATGAGTTTCCTCCTTTTGTGTAACAGCAGGAACTGAATATTTTCCCTTGCTTTTTTCCAACTGTTTCATAGTCTCAATCA
>NC_051416.1:31202942-31203255 GCF_015228065.2 Penaeus monodon
CAGGTTGTTCATATGCCACAATTTCTGATGTATTTTCTTTATTGCAGACTATGTTGTAAATAATGGGAGGATGATAGAAAAAGAAGCAAGAACCAAATTCATGCAGATTGTTGCAGCACTGCGCTATTGTCACAAACGTGGGATTGTCCACAGAGATCTCAAAGCAGAAAATTTACTCTTAGATAAAGATCTTAATATCAAGCTGGCAGGTGAGTAATAGTTATCATGTGCCATCAGTGGATGTGAGGCATTTGCTCATTTTGAAGGCATTTCCGAGACTTTTACTTTGGGTAAATTTATGAAGCAAAAGCGG
>NC_051416.1:31203305-31203428 GCF_015228065.2 Penaeus monodon
GGAGTATTTATATATTGTAAGTATATTTATGTATATACCAGTGGATAAAATGTTCTAGGACTTAACATGGAATCCAGAGTGTGGCTGCTCTTAAAATGTGCAGTTTAAGAATTATTTAGGCAA
>NC_051416.1:31204768-31205063 GCF_015228065.2 Penaeus monodon
AAGCGGCTCTGAGTTAATTTTGGTAGTAAAAGTTCATATACGAAATAACTTTTGTGAAAGGGGAAAAGATTTTGTATATTAAAAAAGAAAAAAAAGGGTGCCTCGATTTTGCAAATGGAAAGTGGAATGGAGTACTAAATATGGAATGTTGAAGAATGTAATGTAAATTTTTCAGGAAAAGGTTTTAAAGCAAAAGAAGAAGAAATTTGAAGTTTAAGGACAATTCAGAAGTTATAACCTTTGTGCAAAAGGAAGTTTGCCAGCAGTTGGTGTGTGATATTTCTTGAATGTGTAA
>NC_051416.1:31213010-31213156 GCF_015228065.2 Penaeus monodon
ATCTGTTGATCAAAAGATAATTTTGGTAGTGTTTTGTGATTTATCAGGACAAGTGTTTGATAATTTTGATATATCTAGTGTATCATTTCTGATGTGTGAATAATGATTACTGCCATATGTTGTATTTCATATTGTTGTACTAAGAA
>NC_051416.1:31214577-31214976 GCF_015228065.2 Penaeus monodon
TTTTTCTTTCTTTCTTCTTTAATTTTTTGAGGTGTTTAACTCAATATTTTTTAATCCATATAGATATATCATATTTTAGCTTAAAAAAAAGATTTTGTTATTATTTTTTTTTCCTGCAAGATTATTTGATATTTATTTTCTGCAGCTATTATCATATTTTTCTCTTTTTTTCAGGTTGCTATTAAAATAATTGACAAAACAAAAATAGATGCAGAAATCTGAGAAAAATTTTACGGGAGATAGAGATCCTCAAGAAGCTGAGGCACCCATACATCATCCGCCTTTATGAAGTTATGGGAAAAAGAGCGCAAGATCTTCTTGGTCACAGAATATGCCAGCTACGGGGAGTTATTTTGGTAAGTCTCACACAAATACTGTTAACTCTCCACTTGTTTGTTT
>NC_051416.1:31215193-31215359 GCF_015228065.2 Penaeus monodon
ATTTTTTATATATACATAAATGGATTTGCAAGAGGTTAGTTATCAAGGAGTGCATTATCAGGCCTACCTGGGCTTAAATGTTCACCCTATTCCTTGAATTTTCAAGTTTTTTTTTTTTTTATACAACTTCATTATCATCATTGATATTAGTCCTACTCATTTTATC
>NC_051416.1:31215989-31216068 GCF_015228065.2 Penaeus monodon
AAATTTATTAAATAAGGTGGGGTGCTTCATCCCAAAGATGATGGAAGCAATGGTTGGTAGCTAGTAGTGTTGAGGCTTG
>NC_051416.1:31218847-31219423 GCF_015228065.2 Penaeus monodon
AATTTTAATTTTTTATTTATTTTTATATTTTTTCATGTTTTTGTTGTTGCGTTATTTTATCATCATTATTGTTTTTTATTATTTTTATTATTATTATTATTTATTACTATTTTTATTTTATTTTATTGTTTTTGTTATATTTTTACAATTTTTTTTTTTATTATTTTATTATTATTATTTTTTTATTATATTTATTTTATTATTATTTTTTATTTTATTTTTTGTTTCTGTATTTTTATTGTTATTGTTATTTTATTTTCATTGTTTTTTGTTAATATTTGATTATTATTATTATTATTTTTATTATTTATTATTATTATTTATTATTATATTATATTATTATTATTAATTATTAATTATTTTTATTATTTTTATGATCATTGTAAAAATTATTATAAAATTATATTTTTTTACTATTATTTTTAATATTATTTAAAATTATTAATATTTATTAAAATTTTCAATATTGTCAAATATTATTATTTAAAGTTTGAATATTTTTTAATATTTTTAAATTTTTAATATTTTTAATTTAAACATATTATCTTATTAATATTTTTATAATTTTAAATTTTA
>NC_051416.1:31219465-31219572 GCF_015228065.2 Penaeus monodon
TATTTTACTTTTATTATTTTATTTTATTATTATTTTTGTTTTGTTATTGATGTTTTTGTTATTGTTTTTTGTTATTGTTATTTTTATTGTTATCCCCATCATCTCTT
>NC_051416.1:31219640-31220340 GCF_015228065.2 Penaeus monodon
TATTTAGTTAGTAGTAGTATATAGTAGTAGTAGTAGTTGTGTTAGTAGTGTTGTATTATTTTTATTTTTTTGATTTTCATTTTGTTAAAGTTTTTATTTTTATTATCGTTTCGTTATCATCAACGCATCGTATCGCATCGTCATCTCATCTCGCATATCATATCATCGTGTTTAGTGTAATAAGATAAAAGATAGTAATAATATAAAGATAAATTATTTTTATTCTATTATTTTTTTTTATTTTATTTTTATTGTTGTTGTTGTTGTTTTTTCTTTTTTTATTATTATTATTTTTTTTATTATTATTATTTTTTTTATTATTTTTATTTTTATCATTTATTTTTATTTTTATTTTTATTTTTTTTTTTTTATTATGTTTTTTACTATTTTTTTTAAATTTTAGTATATTTTTTGTTACTATTTTTTCATTATCATTAGTATTAGTTTAGATTTTATATTGATATATTTTTAATATTTCTTTGATATTACTATTTCGTTATATTTTGTTGTTGTGTTGTTTTTTTGTTTTTTGTTGTTACTAATATTATTTTTAAAGATTTTGATTTTGATTAGATTTTGTAGTATTTGTATTTGTATTAGTATTATATTAGTAGTACTAGTAGTACTAGTAGTATGGTGTTTTAGAGGTTAGTATTTTAATGATTCTTTTTCTTTTTCTTCTTTTTATTTTATCCTTTCC
>NC_051416.1:31220372-31220742 GCF_015228065.2 Penaeus monodon
TAAAATTATCATTTATTTTATTATCATCATTATCAATCGTGTTCATGTGTAATAAAAATAATGAGATTTTTTGTTTTTACTATTTATTTTTATTATTTTAATATCATTTTGTTTTTATTTGTTTTTAGTTTTTATTTTCTTATTTTTGTTCTTATTTTTATTGTTGTATTATTTTTAAATCATTTAATTATTATCATTTTATATTATTTTTTTTATTATTTTTATTATTATTATATTATTATTTTTATCATGATTATCTTTTTTCATTTTTATTATTGTTGTTTTTGTTTTATTTTTATTTTGTTATCTTTATTTTTTTATCTGATTATTAATTTTTATTATTATGATTATTATTATTATTGTTATTATT
>NC_051416.1:31220824-31221005 GCF_015228065.2 Penaeus monodon
TATTATTATATTTTTAGATTATTATTGATATTATTATTATCTTTTTTTTTCTTTACTTTTGGAAGGGTTTGGTGTTATTTTTTTTAAGTAATGATTTATTTTTTTTTTAATTTCTTGAAGGCATTCCCTTTTTTTTCATGAATTTTTTCAAATTTAGTGGGTGATTGACTTAACTCATGGA
>NC_051416.1:31221613-31221837 GCF_015228065.2 Penaeus monodon
CACATTTCCCCCGTGGCATTGGGGGAATGATTGCCGTGGTGACTGCATTGTTTTTTTGAATCTTTATAATAATTTCTTGGGAAAATATTTTAAAGAGTAAGCCATTTTTAGCGTGCACAGGAAAACCTTGCTTTTAATTTTTATTTTAAAATTTGTTTAACCTTTTTTTGACCCCACATAGTTGTTTATTCCACTGATTTTTATTATAATACTCTTGAATTCCC
>NC_051416.1:31221854-31221931 GCF_015228065.2 Penaeus monodon
GGTGCATGTTGAACATAATGAGTTTCCTCCTTTTGTGTAAACAGGGAATGAAAATTTTCCCTTTTTTTTTCCAACGT
>NC_051416.1:31222002-31222306 GCF_015228065.2 Penaeus monodon
TACAGGTTTTTCAATTTCCACAATTTCGATTATTTTCTTTTTTGCAGACTATGTGTAAATAATGGGAGGGTGATAGAAAAAGAAGCAAGAACCAAATCATGCAGATTGTTGCAGCACTGCGCTATTGTCACAAAGGGGATTGTCCACAGAGATCTCAAAGCAAAAAATTTTACTCTTAGAAAAGATTTTAAATTTCAAGCGGCGGGTGAGTAATAGTTCTGTGCCATCTGGAGTGAAGGGATTTTCTCATTTTTAAGGGGTTTCCGAGACTTTCTTTTGGGTAAATTTTTGAAGCAAAAGCGGA
>NC_051416.1:31222338-31223162 GCF_015228065.2 Penaeus monodon
GATTAGTAATTTTGGAGGTTTTATATATTGTAAGTATTTTTTTATACCAGGGATAAAAAGTTCTAGGATTAACTGGAATCCGAGGTGGCTGCTCTTAAAAGTGCAGTTTAAGAATTTTTTAGGGAAGTTTTTTGTGGTCTATGTTTATTTGGGGTGTGATCCTTTTCAAAATTTTCACAAAAAGAGAGAAAAAAAGGAAAGAAATAGAGAAAGAGAGGGGAGAAAGAGTGAAAAGAGAGTTGAGAAAGGAGGTGAGCAAGAAGAAAGAAAGGGAAAAAGAGAAGAGAGAGAGGAAGTGAGAAAAAAGAGTAGGAAGAAAGAGAGGGAAGTGAGAAAAAGAGGAGTGAGAAAGATAGGAAGTGAGAAAGAGGAAGTGAGAAAGGGGGAAAGGGGAAAGAGAAAAGTAGAGAGGAGAGGAGGATGAAAGGGAGGAAGATAGAAAAAAGGAAAGAGAGGAGAAAAATAAGAAAGAAAAGAGAAGGAGGGGAAAGAGAAGAGTGGGAGAAAGGAGGAGAGAAAAAGAGGGAAGACAGAAAGAAAAAAAAAGGGGAGAAAATGCAGGGGAGAAGGAAAAAAAAAAAAAGAAGAGAGAAGGAAAGAGGAAAGAGAGAGAGAAAAAAGAGAAGAAGAGAGGGAAAGAAGAAAGAAGGAGAGAGAAGAAAAAGGAGGAGGGAGGGAGGGAAGGGGAAGAAAAAAGGGGAAGGGGAAGGAGAGGAAAGAGAAAAGAAGGGGGAAAAAAAAAGGGAAAAAAAAGGAAAAAAGGGGGGAAAAAGAAAGGGAGAAAGGAAAGAGGGGGGAAAAAAGAGAAAAAGGGGGGGAAAAAA
>NC_051416.1:31239595-31239878 GCF_015228065.2 Penaeus monodon
TTAATGGTTGAGAAAGAGTTTTACGTGCTGAAAAGAAATGCAGCGTATATTGAGCTTTTCTACTGGTCACATATTAATATATCATCTGCTTGGGGATTTCCAGTTCGAGACAACTACAAGGACCCAATGTATCTAACGTCAGATCGATATTCTTTGGTCAACAACGCTCGCCGCGCTTCTGATTCCACCATCACTCACATTAGCCTCTCTAACATATATCAAGAATTCCAGAAGCTGCAGGTAAGGTTTTGATAATCCTGTTTGATTTTTTTTCATTTATTTT
>NC_051416.1:31240025-31241920 GCF_015228065.2 Penaeus monodon
AAGTTATCATATTAATATTCTTTTTTTTTCATCATTATTATAATTTTTTTTGTTTTTTGAGTGATTATATAATTTCAGTTAGTCTTTTTCTTTCTTTCATTCTTTTTGTGGGATGAACTTTTTCTGTTTGATAATTAGTATATGCATTTTAGATCTGTATTGCCTTGTTCATTAACTTACACATGGATGCTTACCTCTGAGGCTTAATTTTGCTAATATAGAAGCAAATAATACCATTGTTTACTGCAAAATTGAGAACCAGTTTTTCTGTGTTGACTGTAATTTTATCATAGTGTAGTATTCTTCTTGGTGTTTTATCACTCGGAAAGTTTTTATAACAGCTTCCTATAAAGAAATATTTCCAGCTCACTCAGACTTTATCAGCAGGTTGATGTGGAGGAATGCAGTTTACTAACTTTGGCAACAATGTTTCTGTATATACCCTACGTAATCTCTGGTGCTTTAGAGCGTTTGTTGTTGGTGTCCCAGTAATTGAAATTATTTCATTTGATGTGAAGAATATAGAAATTGAAGGGTTTTGTGTATTTTTTTATATTTCTTATAGGCTTTTGATGGTTTGAAAACCACAGTGATCTGTGTTACTTGCAGATTAAGGAGAAATCAGAGGATGAGTGAGCTATTATGAATATTACATCTGTATCATATGATTCAAGTGTACTTTAAGGTAAAATTTATGTTAATTCCCTCCTGTAGGATGACAGTAACACTTTTGTTTGTAATATGCACTGGTGCCTCAAAGGTTGGTAGCTCCATTTGTGACAGTAAATGATATATTAGAGAGTTAGATGGCTTGAGAATTCTCAGTTCAATTATGTGAAAATCCATAAATGCAGAGAAATTCAGGATATCATCCTGGAATGTTTTTATTATACACTAGAGCTTTAACTAAAAAAAAAAACATAGTTGGAAGTTTGATTTATGAAGCTTGGAAATCCTTTATTAGCAGTCACAAAGGCAGGCTAGATGTAACCAAATGTAATCGAAACTATTTTAACAAAATTCTGTAGTTCATTGGTTGCTTTGAGGTCTTCTTGGTCTCAGGTTTATAAAATTAGTGAAGTATCTAAGAGGAGATACATATATATATAGTGCGTGCACGAGCTATAGCTGACTGATATCAGTGAGACTCAGTTGCCTATGCTTCTCTCCTTAAGGGGACTGTCCACTGGGGAGAGGGGGGAATAAGTAGAGTTGATAGAATTACCACAGAGATGATTGCACCTTGCAGAATGTTTTCAGTATTTTATTTTGTGTTTATATTCATATTCTGCATTTTTTAGGCCAATTTTTTATTTTATTTAAGTGCCTATATGGGGAGAAAGAGTAAACCCCTTTTTTTCTCTATCTGTGATCTTCTTTGTGTATGTTACAGCCCACATAGCTAAGCTAAGGGAGCAAATGAATTACATATACTAGGAAAAATAAGGTCTCATTTTAATCTTTTTGTTCAGAAACAAAAAATATCTTACTATGTATATATATATAGACATTTTCATTAAAAAGAGTGTTTTGGTTTTCCCATAAAGAAAGTTTTTTTTAAAGAATATTAAAAGATACAGATAGATGTTTATATAAAAAATAATAAAGTGCTAGTATTTGAAAAAAAAAAAAATAACTTTCTTTGGAGTCTTAAATAGATATCATTTGAATATTTATTTTACAAAGAGCAAGGACATCAGTCTGGGAAAAAAATGTTCTTTGTTCATTTTCTCTATTGTTATGATTAGTCCTTAGGCTTTCTGATAAATTAAATAACTTCAGTCTTTTATTTCTCTAAGGCTGTTTTAGTATTTGATAACCTGTATACTTGTAATAAAAATAAACTAATTTAAAGACATGAGATACCATATGTGGCTGACATATAGAGCATGGAA
>NC_051416.1:31243541-31245782 GCF_015228065.2 Penaeus monodon
ATGACTCTCTGCACAGTGAGCCAGAGTGTGGCTAGAAAGAAGGATGCCAGAGGGAAGTGATTAGGAGAAGGGGATGACTGTTATGGGAGGTTTTGGGAGTATAGTTTGTCTTTTTATTTCAGTGAGGTCATGAACTAAAAGAGATTTAATAATAATCATTGTAATATTTGATAATAACAGATAGATCCTCTATAGTCCCATAATGCCAATTGATTTCATAGCATCATATGAAAAGGCTTGTGATAGCTTGCATGTTCAGCTGACCTAGGTAGCGGCTACAGGTGAAGATGACATTAGAGATGGGAAAAGAACAGACAGACTACCAACAGACAACTGGTTTGGCAGAAAATTGTCACTTTTAATGTCTTTTAATGACTTATGTAAACAATAGTCAACATGGGTTTCATTAGGACCAATGAGTGGAGGCAGTAATTCATACAGGTTACTTGACTCAATACTAGTTAGCTTGGAGTTATGTAACATTTTTTTCTTTGTTGTAAACATTAACATATATATATTTGGTGATGAGTAGGATATAGTTTATTTCTCCACATAATAGATTTTGACGGATATCATAATGGCATTCACAGTTATGCACAAATGTCAGGTTTAACTTCCAGATGAATGAGTATACCAGCAGGGCTCAATGGCAGGCACAACTTGTACAAGTGATGGTAATGTCAGAGGTGGTAATTCTCTGCTAAACCAGTTGTTTGCAGGTAGTCTGCCCATTCTTTCCCCCTTCTCTAACATCACCTCTACCTGTGGCTGCATCTAGGCTGTATATATCAGAAGCCTTTTCATATAATGCCATGCAACTAGGTTGGCATGATTGGGCAATATGCAATGGATTCTGAGAGGATACACTTGCTTTGATCTCAAGCATGATAGTGGTTGTATCAGATATCAAGTTTGGAAAATCTAGAAACAATAACAATTATGATTAGAATTTTCTTTACCAACTTTACTGATTCTAATATCATCCACATTATCTGTTCATAAGCCAGATTATTATACAGCCAGATTATTATACAGATAAACATAAATAACTAGCTAAACAACATTCAGCTGTCACAACAGGAAATTTCTCGCATGAGCCAACCCATTATATCTTTGCTTATGTAAAGCTTGTGTTACAGTGCCCAAGGTGTAATTCAGTGTTAGTAAATGTTACCATAACTGATGATTAAGCCTACTTTAGCTCATGACCTGAATAAAATAAAAAGATAGATTGTACAGGTAATCATCACCCTCTTCTCTGTACCGTTTCCATCTCCCTTCCTTACTCCTACTCACAATATGACTCGCCACACAGAGACTAGTAGCAGATAAGTGATAGGTGTTATAGGTGAATCATTGGGTCCTGTGTGGGGCTGGGTAGGTATTTAACAAATTTATTTTTGATGTGTAAACTGTTGTATTTCCTATTTTATATGTAGATATAAACTCACAAGTTCATCTGCATTATTAGCTAATGTAAGACATGAAAATGTCATCAAAAGTTGATTTCCAGGCCAAATCTACCACTTTTTTCTGAGAGGGAGCTAATATTTTATACACTACTTTTTTTTCATTCATTTCATAATATATCATTATGATTCAATTAGATTGCAGAAATGTTTTCATAATAAGGAACCTTTGGCCAATTTCTAACTTATTTCAATGGTAATGTAATAATAGAATGCTCAGCTTGACTCATGGGAAGTATAACAAATTAATAGGAAAATGGGCAAAGAAGCACAGACTCCTGGTGGCTTATGCTGTTCTTATGGTAATTATTTTTTCTGTGGACCTTGATAATTGCATTAGTACTTTCTTTAGTCATTTAGATATTCAAATATTTTGATTTTCCTGACCCAGTTCCTGCCCCCTCTCCATGGGACTGTCCTCTTAATGACAATGTTTGTCATGTGTTCTAGTAGTATAGCACTGATATTGTGCAAATGCTTATGATATATGCTATTCTGTAATCTTGTTGAATAGGATAAATTATAAGGTGAACATTACATTTTACAGTTGCATACAGCAAATTGTAGCTTGCCAAGTGTTTGATATTTTATTTTGATTGGTTGCCGCTGTTATCATGATAATTTCTACATTTTTTTCAAACTGGGTTTGTAGCCCTGCAGTTATTTTAATCAAAACTACTTTTGCTTAAAAAGATTTTGTCTCTGTGTGGTGTTGAAACTGAGCGATATCATGGAAGGGATGTGTTTTTCACTAAAGCACTTGACTCGTGAA
>NC_051416.1:31245813-31246126 GCF_015228065.2 Penaeus monodon
ACCATCTCCTTCACCTATTTCCAATATCCAGCTCCTGTAGTGGTTAAGGGGTTAGGTAGCCAGAAACCTTTGTATTAAATTATATTGATAAGTCTTGAAATATTGTTCTCAATTGCTGTTAGATATTTTGCAAAAAAAACTTGGTAACCTGTGTTTGATTTACTTGATTTGAAATCATATATTATGAAAAATGCATTGATGCTGTGATGTGTTATAATGAAAAATGATGAAAGATATGATACTGAAAATAAAAGTTGATCTGATCTTTGAACATAAGATGTATAGAATAATGAGAATCTAATCTAAAAAAAAA
>NC_051416.1:31246851-31247122 GCF_015228065.2 Penaeus monodon
TTTACCATGGAGCAACTGGATCTAAGGCGTTAATAATGGCACCTCATTTCTTCCTAAAGTGATGATAGATATAGGGGTTATTTGGCAAATGCAGTGATATATAGGTTTACCTTGAAGATATAAGAAGTTAGGTATTTTAAGTATATTTAATTATTGTAGCTCAGTGCATTCTTAACAGCTTGTGCATGATGATGCATATATGCTGGTCTTTCCTGTGGTCTAATATTGCCAGCATGCTAGGTGCTGAGCTAGGATTGGGCAATCTCCCACT
>NC_051416.1:31247249-31248665 GCF_015228065.2 Penaeus monodon
GCTTTAACTGGAAAACAGAAAATAATCCAGCTATAAATACTTTGGAATTCTCTTTGCATGATTTACATGCTTTTGCTAAATCAACTTAGATTAGTGTATTATTCATCATGGCAAATATGATGAGTTTGATTTATGAATATAACATTCAGTAGGGAATTAGTTATGAAAGAAAATAACAAAAAAATCTATATACAACTAACTGGCACCCCTTAAAGGCTTCACTCTGTACTACAGGGGATGACTGAAGATACTGAGGCAGGTTAATGAGATCTTGACATAGTGGTACATTACCTGGGCATAAAAGAGCAGAGAGTGTAATTCAGCAAATGAGTCTCGTAAGCTGTTAGTTTGAGCTGATGGGCAAGGAACAGGATATCAATGCAGACAGATAGTAGGAGTTTTTTGCCATCAAGCTTCATCAAAGCTCCTGATTACAAGTTCATGGTTACCCTCATGCAGCTGATGTTGAGCCAAATGGCGCTTTCAGTGACTAATCAGGGTACCTCTTAGAGGGAGGTGACCTGCCACTGCCACTTCTGCTTGAAGTGGTAGAAGAGACAGGCTTCTCCAGATTAAGGTCCCATGCTTTCCAAATAAATTTTCTTTACAAGCTTCAGGATGTGGTAACAAAGGGAGATGCTGGAGATAGTGACTGAGTGTCCGTGCCAGGATAACATATGCTGCATTATGCCAACAAATAGCTGCACTGCCATGGACTGAGCAATTATACGTAGGCAGCCACTCAGGGGAAAGTTTAGTAGTGCAAGAAATATTCATATACCCAACTCTCTATCCTTTTGGTTGAAGCATAAAAGATTCTTTAGATAATGAGACTTTAAGTATATTTTTGAGAGGCTGTTTCACCTCATTGACCACAGCCAGGGCCAAACAAGCAAATACCTGTTTAGAACACACAAGTTAGAGCAGGCTCAATGTGATAGGATGTTATCTGAGATTGAGTGTTGGTTTAGCCATGATATGCTAGGACATCACCCAGAGTGAATCAGTTAATCCAGTGTAGGTGGACTGGACTCCCATCTGGAATTTATCTCAAGACTCCAGCCTCTAATAGGTCCTAATTGTTGTCATGCATGGGTCATGCAGGAGCGATAACATACTTTTTTTTACCATAAACTTGGTGTTAGCAAAATGTGGGTTTGATTAATAATACATTATATAATGATTTTAAAATAATGCAATACTCTTATTAGTCAGTTGATCAGTTTCATCAATTTGAAATAACTATCATATTATCATACTTAATCTTTATGTGGTTTACACCCATTGCCAGAAAAGTATTTTGTAAGAGTAGAAAAATGAATTTTATATAGCACATTGGAAGTAATGTATTGGCCATTTCATTGGCTTTATTGACTTTATAGCAGACTCAGAAATTTGTATAAACCTTATATTTGC
>NC_051416.1:31248706-31249698 GCF_015228065.2 Penaeus monodon
AAAAAAAAAAAAGAAGTAAATACATAGTATCCTAAAACATATATATGTACAGGAGGAAGAATGATGTGAGGAAAAAAACTCTCCCAGTACAAATGTAACTGATGTGTTCAGTATTACTGAGAGTGATGCTGCTCAAAATTAGCTGTATGTGCAAAGTGATACATTGCATATTTGTAGTGTGAGTGCTTCATCTTCCTCGCTCCATTCCTTTAGCACAGGTATCAGTAATGATAGCTCCTACCTTCAATCTCCTTTAACATGTGGGTAGATTAGAGCCCCCATATCCATTGTCATCTCACTCAGAGTGTCATTGGCAAATGTCCCCATGGATAATCTGGAAAGGTAGATTTGTATGTTGGATTTGTTACTTCCAGGTCCAATACCACTTTATGGTATTTTACAGGGTAAAATGTGACTGAATAAGTGGATCACTCACATCCACTCCCTTCATCCTCATGTTGCATGTGATGATATATTTGGGCTTTAGGATGTCCTCTCTGTGCCTGTTTATGCACCCTGGTGTGAACAGTTGAAAGCATCATTACCAGATTCTTTTCCAGCCACCGCTACTCAAAACTCCATGTGACAGGTCCGATGGCACTGATATCCTTTTCAGCCTTGTGCTGATGGCACCTATATACCTGGACTGGAGAAAGAGAAAGTGGAAAACAGTGGGTTGTACTTCTTATCTGTGTACTTATCATATCCTTTTCTGGGGAACCTGTGGCTTCCTTCATAGAGGTGAGCAGGTTGTTCTTGACTTAACTACACCCTTTTGCTTGCTAACAAACAAACTTGTCCATAGTGATCTGCTCTCCCAGGGTGTAGAGTGGCCCATGGCATTAATTCATCTCCATTGTGCCTTCTGTTGACGTCCTGATGTTGAAGCAAAGCTTGCACTCCCCTAAGCAAAAAAGTATGCAACTCTATTGGTTACAGTCTGTGTCAGTATGTGCATTGAAGATGGAAAAGACTGCTACTTGGCATAACAG
>NC_051416.1:31249717-31250427 GCF_015228065.2 Penaeus monodon
TTTGGACATCAATAGAAATTTTGTAGTCAAGAGAAATGGTGAGTGTTACTGACCTGTTAGTCTTGATGGTGAGGGGGCTATGAAATCACCTATGACAAGTGATTAACAGATATCCAGCATCAGTAAATTTTGACCAGGTGTATTGATCCCAAGACAGGCTGAATAACCATGCTGCTGTGGGATATGCTCACCTTTTGGTTAACTGTGGCATATTTGTGTTGTGTTTCAACTAGTGTACAGCTGTGACATGCTTTCCCAATGATGTCTTTTGGGTTGATAGTCCAGGTTGCCATCACCAGTATCTTTACCAGAGCAGTGATCAAAGAAAGAAAAACACTAAGTGTACTCCATAGGACAACCATGATGATGGCCTGGACATAAAAATTGCACCCAAGGTGAAAGGGTGTAGGTTGTCAAGTTGCTGCTAGAGATAGGACAAGGTTGGAAGACACATTGCTTCCAGGTTATGCTGTCACTCTCATGAAAGGCAAAGTATTTGACTGGATTGAGGTTGTGATTTTCACACACTTTATAACACAATCAATTGATGCGTTCCCAACACAACTACTTAGAAAATGTGGCATTCCCTTCAAGGAATGCAGAGTAGAGACTTGGTACAGTAGAGTGTCATTAATGAATGAAATAAGGTGTATATTTGGGGAAAAGGCCAATTGTACAATTCCTGTTGCAGTGGCAAATGCCACAATTCA
>NC_051416.1:31250905-31251317 GCF_015228065.2 Penaeus monodon
ACACAAAGATTCAGCTGTCATATTCATTCATGTAGTAGTGTTCTGATTTATTATTCAAATGATATTTTAATGATAGCATCTCAGAAAAGTTCATGCAGTTCCAAAGAACCTACAAAACCCACAAGCCCTACACATTTACAGGAAGAATAGATGCCGTCTGACATTTGGCTTCAGCATTAGATGCTACCCAGTGTTTGGCTCAATTTTTTGCAGCAAAAGCTGATACTACCCAGCATGAGTGTATTAACCTCAACCATCCTGAAGCCCATGAAATGGCTCTCAAATCTTATGAAATTGTTGCTCCAGCCTTTTCTTTTAAGGAGGTAGTATTAGACAAATTGCCATTAGCCATATCATTGGCTTTATTGAATTTATAGGAGACTCAGAAATTTTTAAAAACCTTATATTTGCC
>NC_051416.1:31251357-31251497 GCF_015228065.2 Penaeus monodon
CCCATAACCATTATTGTCATCCTAATTTATATATAGACATACATATCCTAGTTGTATGTATGGAACATGTTTGTAAAACATATGAGCTCAGCTGTTGGATGATGATGTAAGGTGGCCAGTTCTTTTCTGCTCAAATGAAA
>NC_051416.1:31252731-31252845 GCF_015228065.2 Penaeus monodon
CATCTAATTAGAGATAGATGTACATATACATGTAAAGTTTATATGATATGAAGTCCTGTGTAAACAAATGTTGAAATGTATGGATTTAGAAATGAACTTTTGAACTAAAGGTGA
>NC_051416.1:31252914-31255210 GCF_015228065.2 Penaeus monodon
GGGCTAATCAATGTATTAGCCTTTTTAATGAGTAGATACTTAAGAGCAGATCTGTAAATAACAATAAGGAAAGTTGATGAGTATACATCTGAATAATTTTATTGATGTTTCCTTTTGTGGTATAACTTAACTGAATGAATAGAACACTTTCATTGGAAATAATTTGATTTTTGAAAAACTGTCATAGGAGTTGCAGAATTGATTTAAATATTCTTCTTCGCTGATCAGAGTATATGAAGTATGTTTAAATGAAAAGGAAAGGCTTGCACAAAGTTTATTCCAGTGTAAACAAGCATTTAGTACTAACCAGATTAAAGGGTATGTTTTTTCATGTATAAAAATGAAATTTGAGTGAATTACAGTACTATTCCCTTCAGGAAATATTAAAAGATGTAGTACTCCAACAGTGAACAATGAATCTTTAGGCAGAAATTATCCACTGAATTTAGAAATTAGTTTCCACCTTATCGAAAGACATTCCTTGTGGTAAGTCAGGCCCCCTTTGCTCAGAGTTCATCTTTGTTCTTACATGAGCTGATATGTCCCATGGAACTGAAGATAGATGAGGTATTTTTGTTTTTTGAGCGATACTCCACTTACAGGGATGTATTGCACGAAGCCAGTCCCGGTCTCGATTGTGGCCAACCCCTAGTTTCCGTACTGGGTCACCGGTAACAGGTTGTGCCCTGTGTGATACTCAGCTAAGAGGTGCTCCTATAACTGGTTCTCCTCTTCCTGGCCTCTCTGTGGCCAGTCATGAACCTAAACCCAGGTCATCCTCGTTAGTGACAGGTAGATTAGGCAGGGAAGTGGCCAAATTCTAAACGTAATCTGTTAAAAATGTTGGAGTCTAAACACTGATAACATGATTCCTGGCCTCTGCTTGATGAAATTTAGGGTCTTAAACTGTATGAAGAGTGAGGATATATGAAAAGGAATTTCTCTAGAATTAGTATTGAAGACATTAGTTTGTTGGACTCAGACCTAAGACTCTAGCACAGTTTGAGATTCTAGATCAGATTTATGTTTGGTTAAGTTAGTTTTTTTTGTTGTTGTTTCACTATATTTTACTTTTGTAAGTTGATGTTACAGATGTATGAGATTTTTTGTTTGATGTCACAGGGTTGTGGGTGTGTGAACTACCAGTTTTGAAAATGCCAATTTCAAGTGTTGGTATTTTGTAGGAGAGTATGACACTGTATTTTAAATATTTAGCATTGTGTTAATGGAATTTGATGTTTGATTTTTACTTACCTCTTTTTAGTTTTTTTCAAAGTTTTGCCTTTCATTTCAGTGATTTTTAAACATTCTATCCCTTGTAAGAGGGTTATTAAGGATATAGACTCCAGGTTCTTTACTTTTTTTAAGGTATAATTTTCACTTGATTTACTTTAAAAGGTAGAAATGTTTTTCCTTCTGTTGGCATTTTTTTTAGATCTAATCAGTTTTAATGGTCATCTCTTTATGTTCAGCAGAAACTGATGGTTCACTGGATGTTAGATATATGGTTGCAAGATAAAATGTTTACACTTAGTTTATACTTAGGCTTGTTCTTGTTATAATAAATATAGATGTATGACCTTGACTTTGATGGGAGGGTGAAGGTTTCCTCCTGACGAAACCAACCCTTGTTTTGGCAGACCCAAAGATCCGCTGAGTCATTCTTGTTTGCTCCAGTGCTAATACAGAGAGAGCTCAACCCTCTTTTATCTGTTAGTGAAGGAATCAACAGGAGAATTTTCCTTCTCCCTTTCAAAATTGTGCTAAGTTAAGCTCGCATACAGGTAATTGTAATACTAAATGGACGACAAGAGAAATACTCTTGCTGCATGGAAGGACGTATAAATACATGTAAGAAAGCAGTCAGTGACTGTAAGTGTACTGGTATAAAGAAGCATGTTGCACCAATATATGGGGGAGTTAGGGCAATGATGTTGCATGGTACAGTGGCTTAGCTTTTTCAGTGTCCAGATATTGTGTCAGTATTGAGATCTGTTACATGATAACTTCACTCCTCAAATTTAGAACAACATTGTGTGAAAGGGTATTATTCATTTCATTATATTCCCTACATATTTCCAGAGAACTTAGAGAAATAGTTTGAAGATAGTTTTGTTGACTCTAGATAGTGAGAAAAGGGAGAAATATATAACAGACATTTCTCTATTAATGTAATGAACATCATTTTTATATTGGGAAATTGAATTATATAGTCTTAAATTGGTTCTATAATATTTTCAGTGACGTTATAATACATTTATATTATCAAGTAAAGAAAACTAATGTATCCTCCCTC
>NC_051416.1:31256035-31256878 GCF_015228065.2 Penaeus monodon
TAAAAGATATAAATACATTTTTTTACAGAATGAAATGTGTGACATGAAAATAAAAAATAAAACTGAATGCTGTATTTGTGGGTGGACTATTATGATTTTGCCCCTAGTTTGCTTCTATGTAGACTGCTTAATGTTTGCTTGGTGTATCAGTTTGTTTTATGTTATTTGTTCCAAATCATATGATTTGATTTATTTACTACTTGATATGAAGGTTTTTTCAACCATAACAAATACAAAATATGTTAAAGTTATTTCCTTTTTTTCTTTTTGGTTCAGTAGCTTTTCTGTCTGACATTAAAGTCACAGTGAAAGATATCTGTAATGAGACCATGTTTTGAAAATAAACATGGAAGTGTGTTTACTAGTATTATAAATTATTTTATAACAATCTGTATCTTTAAAAAAATAAGTGTTTTTAATATCCCTATCAAGATTTTTTTTCTTCTCAGAGCTAGTACATGATCAGCACTTATAGAACCACCAATCTTATGGTTTGCAAATTATTACTGAGCAGAAGGACAGCGGAGTGACAGATCCAGCCATACAAGCAGAGCTTCAGCGGGGTCACTCTCTCCACTGGATGGGAGTCACCTCCTCCAGCCCAGCATCCTGCCAACATGGAGGGGCATCCCCAGCACAAGGGAGCATCTCCCCATGTCCACCCACATCCATGCATGGGGGATCCATAGCTGGGGGGTCACCCTGCCGGTCCCCACACCCCCCATCTCCGAGCCAGCACCACTCGCAAACCATCCCGTTGATATCACCGACACCATCACCGCCAGTTCCCCCGACGACCCCTCCATCAATACCAAGTACTTTTTTATGTATTTCTTCCTCTTC
>NC_051416.1:31256980-31257265 GCF_015228065.2 Penaeus monodon
GTGTACAGTTTTATTGCAAATATTATGAAAGAAGTTTCTCTCTCAGACTTTGAAAGTACTACTAGTACTTTTAGACAGTAAGATTATCCTGTGCATGCAGATTTATATACAAGTACCAATTATTGCAGTTGCTAGGAAAACAACTCCAAGATCTTTTACAGTGCTCTTCCTAGAGACAAATCTGAGAAATTGAAGTTCCAGTGGATAATAGTTAATAGATAATACTTTTTATTACCAATGTAGGTAGTTGTTTTACTAGAAATAGCAGTAAGTGGTAGTTTTCAG
>NC_051416.1:31258632-31258730 GCF_015228065.2 Penaeus monodon
TGTCTTGATGTGTTTATGACAGAAATACTTATTTCCCATTGGTTAAACACTTGTTTGTCCACCCAGAACTTGAGTAGTTTAAAGTGAGAGGAACCATT
>NC_051416.1:31259483-31259652 GCF_015228065.2 Penaeus monodon
AAATTTGTTCATAGATTAATTTAGTTCAAACTCTGATATAGCTATGTGTTTATATATGATAGTTCCCCATATGCCATATTTGATGTTCTTGTTATCTATTGTTATTTACTTCTCAGATATGACAGATGAAATATCTATGAAATGGTGAGGTAGACAGGTAAACTCTCTA
>NC_051416.1:31260051-31260144 GCF_015228065.2 Penaeus monodon
AACAATGATAGATTGTTTTTTCTACAGTTATTCCCATTTCTCTTTTTACAAATAAAGCGGTAATAAAAATATTTTAGAAATTAATAAGCACCC
>NC_051416.1:31261198-31261330 GCF_015228065.2 Penaeus monodon
TCAAGAAACCCCTACTACTGTTTTGCTTTCAGTTAATGTTATAATATAACAATATAATAGTTAATGTTATGATAAAATATCCCACTATTGAATCAAGGTTTGTTTCAAAAAGAAAGCAAATAATTTGACTAA
>NC_051416.1:31263970-31264963 GCF_015228065.2 Penaeus monodon
GGATGACTCATTTATCATTGGTTTTGGAAAATTATTTTATTCAAAACCTAGTCTATTTCATTTTAAAATCACTGCCCACATTATAAGAAATGTTTAGATGAAAATTAACCAAGATACGCTGGGGGGTTTTATAGGCTTGCATAGGGTCTGGCTTTATTGTATGCCTTTACTTATACAGCTAATAAATGCTTTTTCTTATTGAAAATTAAGAGTAATATACATGATTATGATTGGAATTATAGATATTTCCATTTTTGAAGGTGTCTGGATGAAAATTACTTCATTTTGCCAGGGTTTTCATATTTTCTCTTGTTAAAGAAATCTTCATGCTCTAGATTTATGTCTTTGTAAAACAATTTAGAGTCTTAGTGTTTGTTTTGTGGACTGGCAGAGACTGTCTGTATGAATAATGCAGTTAAAGGCAGAATAAAGAAATTGTAGAGATTGAATACACTCGAATGAAAAGAATAAAGAAAATTCTGCCAAAAAACATGTATATATGATACATGTGTCTTATGTGTTTGACAAATTGATGTTGCACCATGTTGTAATGGGTTTTCTTCTGCAATTGTCTTGATTTGTGGCAGTTGTGGCAGCACTGATAGTGCCTTCATGGTGGGAAGGCAAGGAGTGCTACTGAAGGTGATGGGATGGCATATACCTGGCGAGTTTTCCTCCTCTACTACTGTAGAGTGGCTAGTGTTTTAGACTTGCACTTCATTCCCAGGATGCCTGCAGCTTCCTCATAGTCTTCTCAGACCTAGAGAACTGGGGGGTGGGGGGCATATTCTGACAGGCTTATTGGTTTGTCTCCTCCAGTGTTGCTTAGAGCTTTGGTGTCAGAAAGTAGTCCAGAACATCCTATTGCATCGATGTTGCTTCCAGGTGGTTGATCTTGACGCCCATGTTACCAGCTAAAGCAAAGTCTTGCTGGATATTTTAGCACTTCTTTCACTCAAAGTTAGGTGTTCTAGGAATGTCCCAGTTTCAGAG
>NC_051416.1:31265809-31266340 GCF_015228065.2 Penaeus monodon
AACACATACACATATAAACTTACATGTACACACACAAGGAATTTAATTCAAGATCACAAGACAGTGAATCTAGATGTGATTAGTCTTATTTTGTTATTGAGTGACTCCCATTGGAATGTAGTGTATATGGCTTGACTCTTTATTGGTTGAAAAGTATGCAATTTTGGTATACAGCACAACAGGTAATAAAACAGTGGGAACAAATGCTTGAGTGATGGCTTGGTCTTGGCCTAGCCCAGGAGGCCTTGCCTAGAGATGATGATGCAATGGCGTGGAGTCTTGTTTCGATCTGTGTTCCTTGGGTTAGGACTAAGGTCATTTTGTTTTTCCTCGAGGAGGCCCTATGTTGATAACAGCTTCAGGGCAAGATGTGTCCCTGTTGAGCTTGGTGGGACATCCTAAGCCACGAGGCCTGTAATTGAAATTATTCAGTACATGAATTTGTAGGCTGTATAGCACCAATTTGGAAAAGCTTATTTTATTGCACTGGGGTGTGTGGGGGGGGGACATCCAAGTGAGATTGTTTGGCCA
>NC_051416.1:31267738-31267918 GCF_015228065.2 Penaeus monodon
GTTGTCTTTTTCTCCTATTCTTTGCCGATCTACTGGGAGCTTCTAAATGTTATTTTGCATACATTGCTAATTCTGTTCATGTTTTTTACATAGTAAACTTTTGTGATGTGGATGAGTGTATAAACTCATAAGTAAATGTGAATATACAGACTAACATGCACATGCAAACACACATTCACC
>NC_051416.1:31268384-31268486 GCF_015228065.2 Penaeus monodon
ACATTCATACTGACATAAAACCTGAATTTATTATTTTTTGATGTGATTATGATTTTTTGGGGTGTACTGCATAATTTATACACTTTTTAAGTTATAATTGTT
>NC_051416.1:31268550-31269003 GCF_015228065.2 Penaeus monodon
CCATAATCACTATTAACATCAACATCTATATCAGGATTTTATTATGCTATTATTTTGAATGTTACAAATTATTGTAGTTCATCCTATTTTTTTTTCTCTTCCCTGCAGGCAGCTGTGCCACAGATGAGGTGCCTGCCAATGTTTTACTCCCTGGCCCTTTGTAACAGGCTGTTTAACTTGTTACTATAACATTGAAAGTACATTGTGTCAGCATCAATCTGTCAAGTCCTGTTCCCTTCCTCCATCTCTCCCTCCCTTCTTCCCTCCTTCCCTCCCTCACATGAAAGGGCTTGAAAAGTTTGAAGATGGCATGTGTCTGTAGTGGCATCCATTTCCCTCTTTTTGTGTATGGATTCTTTTGTTGCTTTTGAGTATTTCATTACACCTTCTCACTCCATTGATTACTTGGAAACTGGAAGAGAGAGTGGCTTTGTTTGGTTGATTGTAAATTTG
>NC_051416.1:31269338-31269507 GCF_015228065.2 Penaeus monodon
TAACCCGTATATTATTTTATTTTTTAAAATTCTTAAACACTACATCTGCATGATTCTGTAGACAGACCACTGTAGTCTGAAATCCAACCATAAACATTATGTTGATTTAATTTGTATTCAGAAATTGTTTAGAGGGGGAAGAAAATGATTCACTGATTGAGAGAAGATG
>NC_051416.1:31269694-31270127 GCF_015228065.2 Penaeus monodon
ATATGATAAAATTGTAAAAGAGGAAGGTGTGAGGAAATGAGGGAAAATATAGAAAGTAAAGGGAAAAAGAAGAGAAGCTATAAGAGAAATATGGGGTACTGAACATAGTCTGATATATCTTCAAAATATCTTTGAAAATGATTGATCAAACCTTATTTAATGTCTTTTGTTGGAGTTCTTCTTTGATTTTTTTTATTTATTGCAATCCACTGTGCTTAGATTGTTCTAACCTCAGTCTTAGGTTCCAGTGGCTTTTATATAAATCCTGATTGTATGACATGTATGGGGAGGTAGCAAGAATAGAAACATGAGAGAAAGAGGAACTGATAATTATATATAAAGTATTGATCAGATTTATCAGGGTTAATCACTATTATGTTTTATTATAAAGCATACATTTTTGAAATAGGTATTTTAACCCATTTTAGTTTTG
>NC_051416.1:31270508-31272603 GCF_015228065.2 Penaeus monodon
ATACACTAAAGCTGTTTATCCTAGTGGGCTTGTAAGTGTTAAGCTTCATATAGATTTATTACACTTATTAGCATCATCATAAGTTTAAATGACAGGAATGAATTTTGGTGTGAGTTGAATAATATGCCAAATCCATTTGACAACTTTAGTTAACTTCATTATATACTTACCTTATCTCCTGAGGTATGAGGAGTGTTAGCATATTGTGATAATGACATAAGGGAAACCTAATATTTTTCCATGTTGGTGCAACTAATAATTCTTCATGATAAAGATATATTTTTCAAATGTATCTAAATAATACAGTAATGATAGTATACTGAGGGCACTTAATGCATGAATTTGCAGAATTAATATTTATATTTGTCAGCCTTATAAAAATCTAGTGGAGACATATATTATATTGTTTAGGGCATTAGACTTTCTTGATTTTTCCTGAATTACTGTGAATGATAGAACTACATTATTAACAATTACTTGTGTGTTCTGTGCAGAGATTCAACTTTCTTAATATGGATTTTCTTGCAATATTTGAAAGGAATTGACAATTTTTAGTTAACCCACTAGCGACGGTTTCTTCAGGGTGCCATACACCCTATTTTCCGGGTAATATCTATAGCAGTGAGTGGCTGCTGTTGGGGTCCCCCGTGTGTGCCACCCAGTGAGAGCGACCAAATCAGGGTCTAAGCTCTAGTTTTATGCCCCTTTTATAGCCTCAGAATCTTCAGTATATTGAAGATAATGCTTTTAGCTCATAAAGCTATAATACAATCTCAACACTTGTTGTAATGGTTGGAAGTTTTAGTATAGAGTCCAGCCTCATTTATAATACCATGTTATTATAAAAAAAAAAAGATTTCTATTTGCTGTGGCTTACATTACAGGGCTGCATGTCATACTTTGAAGCAGCCTTAGGTACACAGGCCGACATACAATCAGGACAGAAGCTACTACTACTCCACTGACCCTGTCCTGAACAAACATGACATCTTCTCCTGCTGTCAGGTATCTTGGTGACAGTGTGCCATCACTGGTGCAAGGCCCACTTCGCTACAATGGATGGTCTCATTGCAGTTCAGTTCATGGTGGAGTTGGCACCTTCTCTGAAGTCCTGCAAGAACTCAGAGTCGAGACCTACTCGGAAGGCCTTCTGTGTTTCCTCTCCTCCATGGACACAGTGGATGGCCCAGGCATTGACAATGGCCATTTCAAAGAGGAAGAAGAAGACTTTCCTGTACCAGACTTGACTGGCAAGTTGTCGGATAGTAACTGGACATCTGATCACCAAAGTTGTAATCTTTTACTACCAACAGCTTATGTCTGTCCATTGCAGTGGTATGGACTGATGACAGCATGGTGATGGTGCTGCAGTCCTTCCACATCAAGGCCAGCAACCCCATCTTGCTGCTCCGGTAATTGACATCACCCTTCCTCCTCACACTGAGGTCGTTGTGCATGAACTTCCTGTTCAGGTGGGCTGTCCCTTCTGCATTAGTCTTTCGTGACTGCAACAAAGGAAATAAGGGTTGGCAACATGTACTAATTGTCCACAAATAATTGGTATTACTTCCTAAGGAAGTCGCCAAATTTTATCAAATGAAACACTGCTTTAGTGGATGAGGGCAAGTCGCCATGGTCCTGATTGCTCAGTGCAAGAGAAGTTTCCTCAGTATGAATGAAAATTGAAAGAACACAAAAGCAATAATAATGTAACTTACCAGTTGGTCTTCTCCACAATTAGATCAAGGAGATCATTGGTGAAGAAATGGCCAAAGATCTCCAAGGACATGCTTGACACATCGATCATCACCTTGACAGCCTTCAAAACTGAAACACCTAGGGAAGTTGTCCTTTCGTCTGTAGACAAAATTTTTACTCGCCAGAGTGTTCCTCTTCAGCAGCTTGGTGGCCATGCTAGGAGGGGCTCATCATTGTCAAGTGTAGTGTCGACAGAGATCAGTGCAATGGATGGTGCCAAAGTATCTTGGTAGGAGGTGCCGATGAAGTAGAAGGCTGGGGGTCATTGACCTCAGAGGAGGAGGGGCATCTTCGAACGCTGGCAGAGCGAGGCAATGTGAAAGCAAGTAATGAATGA
>NC_051416.1:31272877-31273095 GCF_015228065.2 Penaeus monodon
GTGTAAGCACCTGTATATATACAGGAAAATTCCTGCGCTTCATCCTGGTGGGGAACATGGAACCAACAGTAGCCATTGAGGACAAAGCAATCCGGGTCACAGATCACATAATGTGACCAATCACATCATAGCCTGTGCACTGACATCACTGTCTTATGTGACATCATTTACTACCACATTGAAGTAAGGTGGTGGCTGTAAAGTGACATCATTTCCTT
>NC_051416.1:31273197-31273526 GCF_015228065.2 Penaeus monodon
GAGACATAACTGATGCCACTGAGATCCATGCATTATGCCTCAAGGGTGAGACACCTGGCAGATGGCTAGAAACAATAGCACCCCGCATATGAGAATCCGTCGTTAGTGGGTTAAGGAATCAGGACAATTGTACAGAATCAGGAAGTATTGTTTGACCTTTAGCAAATTAACACTTACCTCTGTGTACACTGTAGCTTAATTTAGTCTAAAGTAGCAAATGTAAAGAGTAAGAAGTAAAATTACATATTCTTATAACTTGTGTGAAGTCAGTTACTAGTAATCTTGTTTTTGGAGTTGAAATTGAATTGGAGTTCGATGTAAAATTTAAC
>NC_051416.1:31273580-31275045 GCF_015228065.2 Penaeus monodon
AAAGACCATTAAGTGTATTGAAATTTTTCATATAATCATTTAATAGTCCCTTTTAATTAGTATGGAGAACTAATTATTCTTTTATTTCTAGGTTCACCTCTACACCACAGTGGGAGTAGCATAGAGGGAACAGCTCTCAGTTTAAGTCGTCTACAGCTCCATCCTTCCTCTTCACCTGGTGGACCTCGCAGCCCTTCTCATCGTCAGTCTCCACCCCTGGTATTGTCTCCACAGCCTTCTTCCCCTGCATCCTTATTAAGTCCTGGTGCTCCTCTATCTCCCCCACCTCCGGGCCATGTACCTCGGTCTGGGCCCTCCCCTCCTCCGTTGGGATTGGACAGCATAAGGGAGGAGCCTCCAAGAGGGTCTCGTGTACCTCATCGCAACCCAAGCATTGTACATAATTTCACACAAAACCCTCAGATATCCATCACTGACGAGAGTGGAGATCAGATCATCATTGCTTCATCGTCAGATTCGTCCCCAGATATATCAGATGACATGGATTCTTCCCTATTCTCATCTCCGCTGTCTCCTGATCCTGTGACCATGTTTTCACCACTGTCCTCCCAACGCTTATTCAAAGGTTTAAGTCTTGATTCCTCGCCGTTGCCATATGTAGGGCAATATGATACGCAAGGACCCTCAATAACTCGAGGAACTGCTGGTTTGATTGCATCACGAAGGTCTCCAGCAGATAATAACAACGTCCATAGAGCTCGTAATGAACGTAACTTGGTTAGACAAAATGCCATAACTGGACCTCCACATCACCACATGCTTATCACTAGCATGGAATATAGGCACAGCTTTCCACCATTCCCTAATGGAGGAACGGGTGAAAGTGACACAGAAATGACAGATGTAAGTCCATCGGGGGATAGATCACCCCTGGGGGAACACAATATTATAGAACTAGAGTTGCCTAAAACAGGAAGTGGCTCTTTCGTGATAACACTACCAAACAAGTGGTCAGGCATGGCTCAGCAAGATTTAGTAGGTAACATAATGGATATGCTTGAAAGACGAGCCCCTTCCATAGTTTCAGAAGGTGTTCGAGACTGTGGTCTCTCGGTGCGGGACCCAACTGGGGCCCAGGTGGACTTGGAGGTGCATGAGGGTCCTGCTGCAGACTCCCGTGCTCTTAAATTAAGGAGAGTGTCGGGAGATGATCTTCAGTATAACCAACTCTGCCAACAACTTATAGATTGTATGAAAACCTAGCAGTGACTTTTTATTTACTAAGTGTGATGTGGAATCTTTTATGTATGCTGGTACTTCAGAGTTGAGTGTGTGTGAAATCTTCAGAATGTCAGATTAAATAATTGTAGCCATGAGTAGTGCTTGAGGAAAACTTTTTTTTAGCTATGATAATGGACTTCAGACTTATATTTTTTTCTATCTATACAGCACAGAAGCCATAAAGCCAAGATAGTCCTTGTAGGGGCACTGCTCAGGGCCTCAA
>NC_051416.1:31275083-31275977 GCF_015228065.2 Penaeus monodon
CTAAATTCCATATTGAATTCTTTATTTGTTGTATTGATTCTAAATTATTCTAAATAGGCAGTGGAGTTGCATTAAAATGTTTTTGGTTAAATAGGCTATTGATGAAGGAAGATTGTTAGCTTTACAGTTGAGGGTGATGATAGTCCTCAGTTAACTGTCTATTTAGTATAATTTATCAGTTATGATTGTGTATGTATGTTGTTATATTATAGAAAGGTATTTCACCTTTAGATGTTAAAATAGTTATTAAGGATTTCTCAGTGTCTTTCAGGATTTACAGCCATTATTTCTTTTTAGAATTGTATTATCTGAAAATGACATTATTGAACTATGGAAACTGCTGCAGACATTTCTGCATTTCAAGTGCATATTAATCCATTTAATTCTCTACAAGTTGCCTTCTGGACTGCAATCCATTGTTGTGGTTACTCTGCTCTTTATTCATAATTTAGGGTAACAATACTAAACTTATGGCAGAAATACAAAGACTTTATTTTTGAAGCATTACATGATGATGAATAAATGCTTGTGTGGTCTCAATTCTCATTTATGTGGATGATCATTTTACAACAGAAGTACTAGCCTCCTATCAGTCCAGAATGATGAGCACTCAGGAATTTGTGAGTAGTCACAAAGTGCTTCAATTGTAGAGTTGAAAAGCAAGATGAAAAAGGTCTAGTTCTGCACAATATTGCTGAAACAGTTGAGCAATGATGAGAATCAAAGATGAAGACAAGTCTTTACTGTGTCCAACAACATTTGGTGGCCTTTAAGGAGAAAATCTTAATTGATTATATTTATAAGGGAAGAAAGTGGCTAAGGAAAACTTTGGAACCAACTGCACAACTGGGAAATAAGACGTTTTTTTCTTTAGATTTCATTATTATTTTTGCC
>NC_051416.1:31276082-31277161 GCF_015228065.2 Penaeus monodon
TCTTATTAATTTTGTGTATAACTATAATTCTGTGGTTAAAAGGAGGAATTGATCAGATGATATGAGAGAACATGAAATTTGATTTGACTCCGCTTGCCATGATATACATTTACCAGTTACATGTTATTAACATGCATCTCCATAAGAGTAAAAACAAATAGAAGGTGAAGAACTTAGCAAAGGGTCCAATACTTTTCAAAGGAATATATATTCTAAGGAATGTTTATAATGTTTTCTAGGTAGTGTGCAGTTTAAAAAATATTAATTCTTAAATGAAACAAGATTATTGCTGGTAAGAAGAGGATACTATTAAAAAGGTGAGTGCTGTAGTGCTGGACTCTTTTTAAATTCAAAAGTAATTGGGATCTATACCAAAGGAGAAACCATATGTATAGATCAGGCAGGTAATAGATAGAGAGTGATAAGTAACTGTATATAAAAGAGAAGCTGGAAGGGCAGAGGGAGAATTCATACAAAATTTAGATTTGAATTGGTAAGGCTGTACTAAGATCTTTTATTTTGCAATTTTAAAGTCCAGTCTAGTCTAAACTTGATTGGAAGTGGAGTTCCAGTGGTCATTATTGTTTTTATTTATTATTAGGTTTTATAACCGAGTATGAAAAAAAATTGTGAAACAAAGGTTTGATTGCAGTTGAATAATTATTGCCTGACTTTTGCATTTCCTTGATGTGACTATGAATGCCATGCTTTCATTTCCTTGGAAATGACCATAAAGTGCCAACTAAGTGAGCCTCAAAGGTTCAGACTGGCTACAATGTCCATGAACTTTGAAGTGGTTTTGTTAAGCCATTAACCCAACAGAGTCAAAGATCACCTGCGGCAATAATTCTTCTAAAATGTAACCTTAAATTAAACTTTGATTGTGTTGGGATGATGGTGAACAGCCAAGCAGCACTGATCCTGGCAACCTGTAAAAATTTGGTGCTACTGGTGGAATAAACAATCCCAGGTCTCTGAACACAGAATGCCTTTGGTTAAAATTTGCATCTACCATAGATTGGTGCTCACCTATAAGGCTACACTAGGCTTTAGACTTTCAGCTATATATGTAGTGCAGA
>NC_051416.1:31277205-31277269 GCF_015228065.2 Penaeus monodon
TTTTTCTCTTCTTTTCTTCTCATATTTTTCTCTTCCTTCTTGTCTTTTCACTTTTCATTACTTC
>NC_051416.1:31277317-31277478 GCF_015228065.2 Penaeus monodon
TTCTCACTCTTTTCCTCCTTTTCCCTTTCCCCCTTTCCCCATCTCTTCTTTCACACCTGCTGTTCATTCTTTTCCCTCATATCTCTTTCCCTCTTTCCTGTCATTCCTCTCTGTCCCTCCTCCTCTCCCTCTCTTTTCTCTGGCTTTATCCCCCCCCCCCA
>NC_051416.1:31277671-31279083 GCF_015228065.2 Penaeus monodon
ATAGTATCACTGGTCCACATTCTAATGAGGGAAGTTTTTGTGAGAAATTTTCACCATTCTGGACTTTCTAGGTAGTGATCAGATGTATTTTAGATCCCTATGAGCAAAGTTGATTTCAAGTTCCTTTTTTGGTTTAATAACAGTAACCTTTAAAGTATTCAACACAGTATTAAAATGATTTTTATAGATTTGCTTGAATGAGCCCAGTTATTGATACAAGTATGAATTCTAATTTGCTAGCTTGCAAAATAGTTGGTGACCTTGCTATTTATAATAATGATGATATGTGGCAACTATCATAAAAGTGTTACTTATGAATAGCTTTTGTTAAAAGTGGCCATGTATTATGTACTGTTGTATAGAAGTATGATATATTTATGATATATTATGATATGATTATGATATATTTATATTAGTGAATTTGTTCATATTTGTCAATGATTGTGGGCTGGAATTTGTTGAGAAGTGTGTAGACATCATTTAAACATTTGACATAAACAAATGCCATATGGATATGACATTGTAAATTTCACAGTTGAGAGAATATACAATATTTTGGGACTCAGTAAGATTTGTGAAATTAATTCCTAAAACTTTTTTTAAGAGGTAAATGAATTCTTTGTGATGAAGTGGAACCATTGAGGAAGTGATACTTAGATATCATTTGCTTGCTTAGTGATGCTTTTATATAACTCTTTCAGTCCAAATGTTTTGAATGATTTTGCATAGTATGACAAGGCTTTAAAAATCTTTTAAGTGCCGCAGTGAAATACCAAAAGAAGTTTCTGTGGCCATAGACCTGAGGATTTTATTGTCTTGTTCTCCTCTAATGCTTGTTCATATGTATGAGCTACTCTTAGTATTTTTTTATGATATGATATTTGATACTACTATCCATATTGTCCAAATCCAATAGTAATGTAATTAGATGTGTTGCAGTATTTTTGAAGTTGCATCATATAATGAACATAGCCTTGGTCATGAACTGTAGTCATCGGAGACCCATTTGAATGGGCCATATTTATTCTAGTCATGGAAAGTGTCGAGCAGTTGCATTTGGAAATTAAAAAAAAGGATTGTATGAAAATAGAGGAGAAGATTTTATTTGCAAGTTACAGAGTGTAGCGTTCCTTCTATTTGGCAGACCATCTTGTGCCATAAAGAGATTTGTGTGAAGTACAGCATGTTTTCCTGAACCATCTGAGATGCCACATTTTATGTCATTCCATCACACTATAAGCTATCAGATTACCTACACTATTGCATTTGTTTTGTCTCACTTCTAATTCTACAAGTTAATGATGTTAGAAGGTTGTTTTTTCCCCATATTGTCTTGTATAAGTTTAGTTGAGTTGAGTTTATCCAGAGCATCAATTCTTGCCATTTATTGGGTTAGTCATTGCAATTGCTTG
>NC_051416.1:31279172-31279807 GCF_015228065.2 Penaeus monodon
TCTGTACAACATCAGCCATTCCATTTCTTATGTCTACTTATGTCAAATTTTTTAAGATTACAGAATTTCCCTCACTCTTTACCAATATTCCATTTTCAAGTATTATTCCAAAGTTTCATCAGTAAGGTGTTAGAGCCGATTAATATTATGTTTATTAACCATCCCTAAAGTGTGTATGTCAAACTCTACATTCCAGTCACAGTAGATTTTCCTTTATGTCAAAGATGAAGGGAGATCACGAGAGGAAAATAAAGAAACTACTGTCTTCTGAATTTCATGGCAGTTTGCTCTTTGATTTTAGTCACTCCTTGTCATTAGTTTTTTTTTAAGAGGACTAAGTGCACTTTTTTCTCTGGTGCAGTTTATATTGTTTGGAAATGCCATTTTGAATTCTTTTTTAGGTTTTGTTCTATCTTTATTTGACTAAAGCTTTTTCAGTTTGATTCATAGAATTCTAAGCTCTCAAATTTTATGGTTTCATCTATAACAAATTGTACCAAATTGCATTGCATTTCTTATTTTGTGTGATAAGGCATGGTAGACTGGAATACTAAGAATCCCTCCACATCATGTGATGAACTCTGTAACCTTTGGGCTCATGTTGCCAGCAGCGTAGATATTCCAGAAAGATAAGT
>NC_051416.1:31279996-31280559 GCF_015228065.2 Penaeus monodon
AATCTTTTTTTTTTTTTTTAATGATTTAATAATTTTGAGAATTACTTGCTTAGAAAATGCACCTGTACCCAGGCTTTTAATTGAAAAATTGAATGTAAAGAAGAGAGAAAGTTGAAACATTTTTGTTAGCTTTGACTAAGCTGATTTATTAGATATTTAAAAAATTTGAGTCAAGCACCAAAGTTTTGTAGATTCATATCATGTTAAATTCAAAGGCCAGAAGAATGAAGAGCTGCTTTTCTTGATTGAATATGAATGAGAATTTGGGCTTAGGTAGGTGTGCTCTGGCTGACAAATTTATCTCTCAATTTTGTCTATATGCTTCATAGACATGAAAAGTTCATGTGGTTGATCTGTTTTAATACAATAGATGTTGCAATTTGCAGCCTTTACATTGTACACAACAGCAGGGCTAATGGTGCGTTGCTGGATCTAACAATACTCTTGCATTTAAGGGATTCAGTAATTCATGTTCCTAAAACAGAAGGGAGAAAGCTAATACGAGTAGTAGAGTAATACTAAAATATGGTGGAAAGGGAATGATTCAGTTTCAGTGCTGCTAT
>NC_051416.1:31280577-31281247 GCF_015228065.2 Penaeus monodon
AAGTTCTTGCATGCTGTTTTAATCTAGGGGCAATAGGAAACATGTGCATTGATTAGAAAGGGAGAAAATATGTACTGTATATATACAAATGTATAAGAAATTGCTCCATCTTGTGAAAATTATTTACTAGATCTTTCATCAATTCTAGTGGTGTTGGGTTTAAAGTAACTAAGGGAGCCTTTGAACACATGACATTATTTCTTTTTCATAGCTTGTTTTGTAACAGCTTGTTACTTTCAATATGTTAAAGAAAACAGTTTGTTGCTTGTGAAACAGCAGTTGCCTTTGGAAAGTAACAATAACTGTTACAGGTATTTTTAGTCATTAATGTTTAGTTTATTTTCTAATCTTAATAAAATTTGTCTTCAGCTACACACTAGGTAGTGCTAGAACAACAATTCAGTATAAGGTGCTTCAGTGTCAACTAGTGAATGCTTTTCCAACTAGAGTTTCTTTGATAGTGATCAGTTTAGAAAGCAGAAGTGTAGTTGAAAAAAGTGAAATGTGATGACAGTGCTAACTTTTACGAGTCAATTTTTTGCCTTACTAGAATATTAACTGATAATTTTTCTTCTTTTATGATTGAGTGAGAATGAATCAATGTGAGTGTATATGTTAATGGAAAGAGAGTGAAAGTGCTGAAGTAAGTGTGTGTTGGGGGGGGGGGTTA
>NC_051416.1:31281369-31282141 GCF_015228065.2 Penaeus monodon
TAGTGCCCACAAAAAAATACTAGGACATTTAGTGGAGAAGAAAATATGCAAACTTTACATTTACAGCAGGTATTTCCTTAAATTTCCTATTTGGTCTGGTCTTTTTGTATTTACTCATGATCCAGAATTGTTTCAGCACTAATTTGGGGAGGTTTGCATAACAGGAGATTTCCATGGAAATCCGCAGAAGCTTCAGTGTGGGTCCTTGATGTTGGTGGGTCCTGCCTCCTGCCTTTGGATTTTCAGTGTTCCTAGTGTTTTTGACAGGATTTGATCTGTTTTGCAGAATCTATAGTTAAATATTTGGATCTCAGGCTGGGCCCAAGAGTAAAAAATACAGACTGAAGGAGAGACATGTATCATCTCCTCCTCCAACAAAGCTCACAGCTCAGAGGGAGACCTAGGTACAGTCATAACTCCTGCTCTCTTACGGCCATATAATGCAAGTACACAGAGCACTATTTAAACTTTTTGTTTTAGATATGCAAGCATTTTTTGTGGGCACTGTACATGTGGATATACAAACACACACACCAGTATGATAAATATCATTATAATGGTAGTATTACATATACTTTTCCAAGTTATTTTCATGTTATTATAAATTGTGTGTTGGTGTTGCAATACAATCTTATTGCTCATTTATTTGTTTTTTATTGTTTTATATTTTTTTGTAGTTCATATTTTCTTATAACCTTTTATTTTTATCTCCCCCAACACACTCATTTGTGCATTATTATTATTTTTTCTTATCATTTGGTTCTCTTATAAT
>NC_051416.1:31282315-31283543 GCF_015228065.2 Penaeus monodon
AATTTAGACATCTTCAAGAGTCAGTGTGAAGCTGTGTCTACACCTGATAAGCATGTGCAAGGAAGGCTCACAATGGTGTGTTTTATCGCACATACAGGAGCATGTGATAGTGTTGCCAGCCGCTAGTCGGTGCACGTTTATGCCAGATATTTAGTTGCTAATAAATTCTATATTTGTTTTATAGATGGAAAGGTAGATACAAAGGTTTTAACATTGTGGTATAAAAGCAGTAACTGATTCTTGGGCCTAATTTTCATTCCAGTATTTGTATGGTTTGTTTTATTTATCATGACATTGCACTCCTCTCTGTCATTACATCTACAGATGCTAAATGTAAAAGAGATATAAAAAAAATGTAATATTGCTAATTTTGAATATATATTTAAATGGACATCAGTGTAAGCCAAAGTGAATGCATATTATTATACAAATGTAAAGTTTGAATGTATAAAAGTACAACCATTTACATTAAGATTAAGATTACAGTCTTGCCACCAAGGTTATAGCAAAGTCTGTCAGCTCGTCTCCTATTAACATCTCATCTAACTTGTACATAGCATTGTTTTACCTGTTTCATCATTGTGGCAGTGCTGGCCTCAAAGGTTGGGCTGTGGTTGAAGTATTCTTTCCCAAGTGGCATTATTGATTCTGCAAATGGTTTTGTGATGAGTAAATTTAAGCTTTGGGGAATACCTTAGTAAGGCATTTTTATGAATAGAAAATAGAGCCAATTGTTTGTGTATAACCAAGTTTAAAGTTACAAATCACAGGTCATCTGCCTCCTGCTCCTGTTTCTATTTGCGCAGCAGTCAAGCGCGCAAGTTGTCTGTGCTGTATCTGACTCTAACCTTGTCTGGATTGTGTAATGAGTTGCACAAAGCTATTATAACAAATGAATAGTCCTGTTTCCCTTAGATGACTTGAGGTAAGCAAAACTGTACTCCAAAAAGGTATGTCTAATGTCTAAGTCATTGGATTTTGTGCAATCCTAAAAACTGAGGGAAAGGACATGCTGAAGGTTTGGACATGTGTTACAGATCCAGCAAGTGTGACTGAAGTATACAGCTCTATGTAATTCATTCCACTTCACTCATTTCAGACAGTTTCTTATGCTCACTCAATATGTAAATACTTAAAGAAGTCTATTTAAACTATAAATCTGTGATTTTATTATCTTCAAGAGTCAAAATATATAAATATATCAGTCATTGGTTAATATTATTTCATC
>NC_051416.1:31283596-31283683 GCF_015228065.2 Penaeus monodon
TATTTCATCCTTTTCATAATAGTGTTATCCCAAGTCAGGAAAGATCAAATTTTAAAACATTTACAAACCTTTCCTTCCCCCCCCCCC
>NC_051416.1:31288056-31288397 GCF_015228065.2 Penaeus monodon
TAAAAATTTTTTTTTAAAAAATAATTTTAATATTAAATTATTTAAAAAAAATTTTTTATAAAATTAATATTTTTTAAAAAAATAATAATTAAAATTTAAATTTGCTTCTATTAATTTTAATTTAAATCTATTATTAAATTTATTATTTTTATTAATTTTTTTTAAATTTGTTGTTTGTAAATAAAATACTTATGTTTATTTTTTTTCCCCCCCCAACCAACAAACATCCTATCAACATTTCCACCCACAACCGCCCTTCACAACCAACAACATACACCACTAATTTACTAACCTACTAACCCATTATTTATTTATATTAATTTAGTTTATCTTGTAATTAC
>NC_051416.1:31288584-31288777 GCF_015228065.2 Penaeus monodon
GTGTTAAACACTTTTTACATCCTGATTCGACCAAATTTAATTCATATTAGGGTTTTTTGGAAAAAAATCATTTATTTTTTTTACCCTTTTTAACCTAATATGTCAACCCTAAATAAATATTATATAAAACCAATAATAATAAAATTTAAAATTCAAAAAATAATGAAATCCCTACCAAACCCAAAAAACCCCT
>NC_051416.1:31300643-31300989 GCF_015228065.2 Penaeus monodon
CACAGATCTCTGGGAGGAGATGATGGGGCGCAGAGGCACAGCCGGTTTATGGGTTGACTATTATAGAATTTAAGAGAAATTATGGAAAGTGAATTGAATAAAATAAACATGCTCATATAAAGCTGATAGAATAACAAAACTTGTTTGTCGTTACTGTAATCGGACGATGCGTAAATGTCCTATACCCGGGGTAACACCACTTTCCTCATAGCGAGGAGGAAACTGATACAATTTTACGGAAATACCAACCACGGCAGCGAAAAAAACTAACCAATTTATGTACTTGATGCTTCTTGTGTTTATCTGCATAGTCAAAAATAAATGCCCTATTTTCATGGTCCCAAAT
>NC_051416.1:31318876-31319029 GCF_015228065.2 Penaeus monodon
GCACATCCCTTATCCCCCAAATTTAAAAAAAAAATTAGAAACCCTTACCCCCTGTTAGCTCTGCAAAAAGGGCCCGGGCCCCCTTAAACTGCGGGGCCTCCCCGGGTAGAGACCCCCCTAAAAGGAAAGGGCCCCCTTGCCCGGTGGGGGGGC
>NC_051416.1:31330704-31331078 GCF_015228065.2 Penaeus monodon
TAGTAAGGCCAATAATGCAAGAATACAAACCAGAATACAAATATATAAAAAAGTAAAAAGTTCAACAGAATAAACGACAAGAATTAAGTGTATTTCCACACAGCAGATGGACGTGGTTTCGGTGCAGAACACGGGCGAACCTGCTTGTCTACTGCTGACCTGTGTGACCGCAACCAGGTCTTAACATAAGGAAGAGAAATGGTGGCAATGTTTGACAAACTCAAATCAATGCCAAATATTCAAGATGGCTGACAAAGTGCTAAGGGATAGTTGAAACATGTGAACTTGCGTCATAGAAGTTGCGGTTTTCGGGTTGTCTTGTAAATAGACGGGACTTGCAAAAATGGTGAAAAAAAAAAATCTTAAAAAAAAAT
>NC_051416.1:31331103-31331246 GCF_015228065.2 Penaeus monodon
TCTTTTTATAAAAAAAATCGTATTTTTCGCGTTACCACACAGTTTTTCACAAACTTATGGAAAAATCGCTGGGGAAACGCGTTCCCCCTCGAAAAATCGCTGGGAGAACGCCGTTCCCCCGCGTTCCCTCCTCACTACACCCC
>NC_051416.1:31340086-31340156 GCF_015228065.2 Penaeus monodon
CTGTCCTGGCGATGGATTCTTGAAAGTGTATTTCCTTGACTGACTGTAGGGTAGGTTAAGGGACATATGA
>NC_051416.1:31340285-31340362 GCF_015228065.2 Penaeus monodon
CATACATCCTATCAACCCTATTGTCCGTAAGATAAAAGCCCAGTCATTGGATCTGTTTTTGCAGGTCTGTTCTCCTA
>NC_051416.1:31344244-31344427 GCF_015228065.2 Penaeus monodon
TTGTTATGCTGTGAAATTATACTGAGTTAATCTAGAATTAGATATCCAACGTAGTATGGTTTTTCTTTCGTGGGAATTTCACGTCGATGGTGCGAAATATCACTGAACTAGACCTGCGCTCGTTTGATGGTAGTAGAATTTTTTCGCTATTCCCATTCATTAATTCGTCCATTGTACTCCGTG
>NC_051416.1:31344472-31344571 GCF_015228065.2 Penaeus monodon
CAGTATACTGAACATGCTTCTTTTAATTAGAGGAACTGTGTTAACAAATACACAATAAATTACAAATAGAAGAAACCAAAAATACTTGCGAGGGACAAC
>NC_051416.1:31359383-31359546 GCF_015228065.2 Penaeus monodon
CCCTTCATCTAACTTTTCATAATCATGAAGCTTGTTCCTGCTATCAACATTAAAGGAAATGCTATCCAATGTAACAATGTAACATCTTATTTGGCAACTATATATGTTTATAGCAGATGAGGGCTAGAGCCCAATGTTGGGGATTCCCCTTGACTCGGGCATC
>NC_051416.1:31360724-31361230 GCF_015228065.2 Penaeus monodon
AGAAGGGACAAGTTTAGTTCAGTTTTAGTCGAGCATGTGGTATAAATGCAATCTGGGAGATGTGAGGTCAGAGACTGAGTACGCTAATTGGACAAATGGCTGCACCCTGCTCTCCCGCATCGTGGCGAATCAGTGCTGACCCCACTGACAGGTAGAGGATCCTGCAGGGGCGAGAATGGCATCCGGATCTCGTGTACGTGGTGTCATCATGGTCCGAGGCACTGATGTATGCTGGTTTTAGGGCGCTCCATGGTGACCCAGTCAATCCGTCCATCAAGCTGTAGCTTGTAAGCCCTGGGGGAGCGCTGGAGGACCCTGTAAGGACCTTTGAAAGGGCATGATAGCAGCTGGTGGAGGGCATCATTGCAGAGAAAAATTAAATGAGCTGTGTCCAGTCCTGGTGGGGTGTAGGACAGGCGATGAGAGCAATGGGTGGGTCTGCTGGAAGCGAATTGCCGGGCTACCTGGCAGAGGTCCTCTAGCTGAGTGTCGCTCGAGCCGTCGCA
>NC_051416.1:31361665-31362038 GCF_015228065.2 Penaeus monodon
GCTGGGGCAGGTCGTGGATAGGTGGCTTGGTGTGGATCTTGCTGCGCTGGCACTGCTCGCACCTCCTTACCAAGTCTCAGAAAACTCTCTTCATGGAGTGCCACACAAATTTCTCTGCAACAAGCTTGGTGGTGATGCAGATGGATGAGGTCGAAGATGTCCATCCAGAATGTGGTAGTTACGAGGGAGCAGGGGCGGCTGGTGCTGACATTGCAGAGGACAGGCTTATCTCCAATGGCGAGTTTCTCCCAGTGAAGATTGGTAATGACTGTGGTGTAGGTCATCATCTCGGAATCTCGCTGGTCTTGCCGCTAGAGCCTTGTAGTCGAGCCTGAGATGAATGGAGGAGATCTCGATGTGTGAGAGAGAATTG
>NC_051416.1:31363021-31363359 GCF_015228065.2 Penaeus monodon
GCAATCCTGAGAAAAAATGAGGATGTCATCGATGTAGATCACGCAGAATGGGAGCTCTCCAAAAATCTAGTCCGTCATTCCCTGTTCTAGAGTCTAAAAGTGGCATAGTGGAAACATGGCTTCCAAATGGGGTAACAATCGCCATCTTAGGGACATCATTTAGATCAACAGACACCTAGAAGTACACTTTAAGGATATCCAGTTTCGAAAATATGCAGGTGTCGCCTATGCTACCTGTCAAGTCAGTGATGTTTGGCTGGGGTAATGGTCCACCTCGGTGATGAGGTTGAGTTGCCGGTAATCGCTGCATGGGCGCCACAAGTTGTTTGACTTCCAGG
>NC_051416.1:31363628-31364756 GCF_015228065.2 Penaeus monodon
CAGGAGGACCCTGAATAGAGACTGTATTGACTGGGAGTAGAGTGCAAGCCTCTGTGTTGATGAGCCGGTGTCTTCTCATATCAACCACCTAGGCCTGTGGTGTAAGAGGTCAGCGCCGAGTAGTGGCCGGGTCACATCAGTGATGAGAAAACTCCATGGGTAAGTGCGCCTGGCAAGGCATATGGCAATGTTTCTGGAACCGTAGGAGTTGATTGGAGTTCCATTGGAGGTGATAAGCCATCATTGTTGCCAGCTCATCTTTTGGACTGTGTAGCCGGGAAAATGGAGAGGAAGGCACTGGTATCGATGAGAAAATGCTTTCCGGTTCTTTCGTCTCGGTTGTGGAAACCGGTGTGGGGACTGTGTTGATCATGGTTGTGGCCGCGTTGCTTAGCGGCCATCTTCCGCATTTTTGGATGCCCTCGTGGCCTCCACCTACATCCGTTGAGACAATTATAGGCTGCACTCCAATACCGCTTGTGGTAGGAGCAAATGCTGTCTGCAGCCAGGAATGGGGTGAAAGGCTTCCGGATGGTGTTGGACCCTTGGGTAGTTGCTGTGTTGATGTTGGTGCAAATCGGCGGGAAAATGGGAGCTGTTGGATGAGGGCAGGCTTGCTGATATGCTTCCATCAGTGCGTTGGCTCTGGTGAGGAGTCGTGTTGCCAGGGAGAGAGCGGAGCCAAATCTCTTTTTTAAGATCCAATTCGTGGAACTTACCTTGTGTATCTTTGGTGGGGAGGGGGCATAGGCTGGTGATTTCTTGCCAGTCTTGTTTTGGAGTACGATCTCCAAGGGGTGTGTTGGGGATGTTGAGGATTTGTCACGCCCTTTAAGACAGAGAAAGTGAAAGTGCAACAGCTCCTGCTTCAGCCTGGTGTATTCAATGTTGTCCGGCTGGCTGTCTAACCAGGGGGTTAACTGGTGTAAAACCTCCTCGGGCAAGATGGCTATGACGTGGTCTGCTTTGGTCGTCGCCTTAACTATATTCTTGAGCCTGAACTGGGTTTTGGCTTGCCAAAACCATGTGACGGCTTCATTTGGGTAGGAGGCAGAGGCGGATAGAGGTGGCACTCACTTCAGTGAAAAGGGTAGCTGCATCAGAGTTCATGTCGTTCGGGGTCACCAA
>NC_051416.1:31364819-31365024 GCF_015228065.2 Penaeus monodon
TCAGTAGTTTGTTTAATTTTTGGCAAGCATGCAGTATAAATACAATCTGGGAGATGTGAGGTCAAGTATGCTGATTGGCTGAACAGCTGCACCCTGCACTCCCAAGTCATGGCGAATCAGCGCCGACCCTACTGACAGCATCCCACCGCCGGTGTGGAGGGAAACTATGCGGGGCGAGGCTGCGCTGGTGCCGAGTTAAGTGATT
>NC_051416.1:31366446-31366522 GCF_015228065.2 Penaeus monodon
ATGCCAATCCTTCATCTACCTCCAGTCTCTGCTTGCCTTGCCTCTACACTCAATGTGACTACTGACATCCAACCTC
>NC_051416.1:31366706-31369002 GCF_015228065.2 Penaeus monodon
TCATTACTAACACATTTATGGTAAATACAAAATAAGATGTTTTTTTATGGAAATGTTTATTAAAAAATAATACAAGTATTGAGATTTACAAAAGAATATCATCTATATTGTTAGAACAACTACACAAGCAAGTTTCCCAAATCAGTTTGAAATATTAAAGGAAAATAAATATTTAATGAAATGTCAATATTCAGTTGATTCAGAATGATGTCATCACAAATATTCTTTATTATGAGTATTAAGCAGTACAAGAAATTAAGACAATAATATCTATCTTATATTAGAGAAAGTAAGAAAAGAAAAAAAAACAAGGGTAGGGAGGAGATATTGATGAAGTACTAAAAAAATATTTTGACTTTCATAAATGATGATGAAATTGCTTGGTACACAATGGAAACATTTCATGCTATTTGGTAACTGATAAATTTTGAACAATATATGGATTTGTTCCTTTTTTAAAAATATTTGTGACAATTCCATGACTAATAAATAAGATTAAAGCAATTATTACAAAAAAAAAAAAAATCTGATAAACCCTTACAGGACATGATATTTAATCCCTTTATTAATTTAGTGGTTATTTTTTGTGGAATGAAATTCCTTTACAATTACTGAATAACTACTGGTGTATATATATTGGTTAAATATTCTAAATTTCTTGGAGCAACATTATAAACTTTCGTTTTTGGTAAATTCACAGTCACTACCAACTGAAACATTCTTGACAAACAGTGGCAAATGTAATTTGTTTCACTGTTTAATGATTTTTCAGTAAGGATATATACCAGTCATAGCTACCTGTTGGTATCAATAAATCCTTGCTGAATATCTGTAATTATCCATCCTTAGAGGGTTATTAGCAATATCAATATGATTGAAAATGTTCTGAGTAAGAAATGAAAATGCTATGCTAGCTTGAATAGCATACAGAGTCCAAACCCTCAAATTAAAAGCGGAACCAGAAATGAGCGTGTTCCACACAGTCTTCCTGTGAAAATATTCCAGCTAAAAAGCCATCAATACTGCTTATAGTATCGAAGAAACCCATCAAAATATACACAAGCCCTTTTAAAAAGGATTTTTTACTTTGGATAAATAATCAAATTCTTGTATGCAAAGAATGAAGTCCACATACTTGCCTCTCAAATCACCAAACAAATTTCTTTATAACTTGGTTGGCAATGTTTCAAGAAGCTCTTGTGTAACCAAGTTTGTACATTTAATCACTGTTTCTACTGGTCTTATCAACACTACTGTTTTTAAAATTCATCATGTCTGACAAGAGCTTCACCAAAGTCTGTTGCTTGCGAACCCACAAATACATCATACTTATTCAAGATTTCTTCTTTGGTAAGCATTTTATCAGCATTATCTGCTTCATAAATGAGGTGCTTGGCTTCTGCATCTGCATGATTGTAGTCTGGTGGGATGATCCAACCCTGGACCTTAAAAAAAAAAGAAAAGAAAATTGTATATGTATATATCACTGTTAACCTTTCTTGTAATCCATTTTGCATTTTGTGTCTCTGAATAATAGCAACTAAATTTTGCAATAAATTGGCAATATGACAACTAGTTGAATGTTGCCTTCTGCTGCCAGCTGCTCTGATACACACAATTTTTAGTTTCCACGGAATTTTAAAATTCTTGCTGTCCTTACATGTGCAAATACATGCAATTTTATTTGTCTTTACTGCAATGCTTTGTGATGTACCTAGCATAGCATCAAAGAAGTACTGTTTTGTTTCTTCTATGTAAAAATGGCAAACTGGCATATGACCTTCCTTTTACTTTTTATTTCTTCATTGCTAATGCTTTATTAAAATTAATAAAAAAAAACAAAAAATGATGTATATATTACTGCGGCATTTTACTTCATCATGCAACACATTTTGACCTGTGACAAACTATTATTTATGACATAAGGTGACTACAGTCCATGGCCTTAGAATTATTTTTTTCTGCACAATGGGGCTATTATGCCCCTGAGCCTTTTTTGCCCAGAGATGTTGCCATCTGTTTCCACTGATGACAAGAGATTAATTAAGGATTTAAGGAAATTAAGGATTTCTCAATTTTTTTTTAAAATAAAGGCATATTTTTTTGCTTGAAATCACCTTTTGAACACTTTACAGTCAAAATTGGAATTTTTACTGTTATTCCCAACAAGAAAAGTAATAACAATGTTCTGATTAGCACTTTCATATTCTTTGCAACTCAACCCAATTCCTCCAGGGATGGCATTATGTATATGCCACGCCCACAGGGGTTTTTATTTTATTACCTGATGCTATGT
>NC_051416.1:31369318-31370184 GCF_015228065.2 Penaeus monodon
CCTACTTAACCTACTACCAGGTGGTAGTATATTAAGAAGCATACAGGTGTCAAAGGGCCTGATAATATATTCTTATGGTTTCATGAAAAAAATAAATTTCTGGGAATACATCTGAACTTTTACTCAAAATCCTTTAATGTACTTTCAAATAGGTAACTTTGTTTCCTGTTCTAGAAAAGACAGATACCTGTAAACCTCAGTCTTACCTCTTCCTCATCCAGATACCCATCATTGTTCTTGTCTCTGAATTCGCGGAATTGATCTCTCTCGTTGCTCACCCATGATGGCTCAAACTCGTCATCATCTCCATGGTACATGTCTCCTGTGAAAGGAAAAGATGACCATGGCAATTTGAAATAATGAGAAAGATAAATCAGTGGAGAAATAAAGGAAATCAAAAAGACAAAACGCATATTGTAAATACAATGGATTATTTAGCAGACTTTAATTTCATAATACCTAATTAAATCAATATGCTGATGGCAACTTTATTCAACATTTAACACTACTATCCAAAATCGCTACCGTTCTCAAAGATCATCAGCTTAGTCTTACCAATATATTCTTCCAGAGAAATTTTGCCATCTTTGTCCTTGTCAATATCTTCCATTGTTTCCTGTACAACAATTGCTCTCATGCGCTCAGACTCCTCTGGGTGCAAGAAGTTGGTGAACTCATCAAGGCTGAGGGCATTATCATTGTCCTCATCTGCAACTTCCCACCGCCGCTGGTCCCTCTTCAGCATCTCAGCATAAGACATGCCTTCTTCTTCATCGTCCAATTCCCCAGGGTCCATATCTGTAAAGGAAGGACATTTCTATTCCTGAAGTCCACTTTCTATAGAGTATTGAGGAATTACATAGCTG
>NC_051416.1:31370553-31370993 GCF_015228065.2 Penaeus monodon
CTGACAGACAACTCACTATCCATAAAGCCATACACCATGGTCTTGTAATCTGCCCAGTGGAGCGTCTCCGTATTCTCGGGGTTATTAGCATTCCACTGTCTTTTCACGTCATCGGTAATGTAGCGTTTCTGTGTGTAGTCAATCCACAGCTTCAGTTCCTCTTCGGTGACGAAATTGTCATGGTTGAGGTCAATCTTGTCGACGATTTTGCTGGAATCAAAATGTGTGGATTTTATTTCCCATTCTGATTTTGCAGCGATAGTACTGCAATACAACTGTCAAAATTAGGAATTAAGACTGTTATTAAGAATGGTGGCTATTGCACTTGCTGCAATAATGATAATGGCAAAGTAATATAAAACACTAGTAATGAATGAGGTGTACTTGAAGTAGTAATGAGATTAATAGCAATGGCTGAAGTACAAAATAAGGGAAAATGA
>NC_051416.1:31371338-31372886 GCF_015228065.2 Penaeus monodon
ACTGTGCTGCGTGACAATCGCCGAGCGCAGCGGAGGTCCGGCCGCAGCCACGCCTCCTGTCCCTGCTTACCCGAGCCTCTCCTTGCTCTCCTCCGGAGTGAGCTGGTCGAAGGTCCTGGCCTCGTCCTCGCCCAGGAAGGCCTCGTGGTCGTAGTCAGAGTTGTGTTCGTCGTTCATGTAGTGCTCCTCGTCACTCAGCTTGTCCTGCGGAGACAAGGCTAGCTAATGAAAGGGGTCGGCCACGGCGCCACCCGTTCTGAGTGGCCCTCTGAGCTCCTGGGGCTCTTGGCTCATCGTTCACGGGTAAGAGGCCTAAGTCCGAAGGAGAGGACTCGCTCGCGCTCAACTCCTCGGACTTTACAAATGCACAAAAACATTCACTAGACAAATATGAACGATAATTCCAAGGATAAAAAGAGAGCTGTCTACTTACTGTATGTACTCTGGACTTCTTTTCTTCATCGGCAGGTTTGGCCGCAATGACGGCGGCGAGCAAGAGGCACAAGACAACAGAGCGCTCCATTATCATTTCCGACTCGTTCCTGATGCAGGAAATCTGCAAGGAGAATATTTGGTTAATCGTAACCACATACGTAGAGCATGATAAAAAATGGTGACAAGTTACAGAACAGGAGACTACAAATAGACTACTAATGACTAGAAATATTATTAAAACCACGATGAAATTACTTGAATTCACTTGCATAGTACCATTACTAAGTTAAGCCTTGTATTCCCCCTCACTATAAGTGTTGGCGACTTAGCATGACGGAACAAAGCTCTATCAATTCACACTTTAACACTAAGGTCGTGTTTTCAGACAGGACAAAGATTTCACGCCGTCCCACGCACGCACACTCAACATCACTTCGCAATTCACTCCCTCGCAAGACCCAAGAACACAGAGTTGCAGTGACGGCCGCTCCCCTACCTCAAGTCACAGCCACACTCTTCACTCGCCTGCCTTCGACTGAGCCCTGGACCCGAGCGCCTGCCCTGAAAAGGCGCTGCTGCCCCTCCCTACCCCTCCGCCCCCCCGCACGTACCCTCCCTCTGAGGGGCAAAGGCGGTGGGGGGGGGGGGAGTAGGACAGCTGGGAAGGGTTAACGGAGGAGGGAGGCGGGGAAAGCTAGATGTGGGGGTTGTCGAAGGATCTCCCGCCGTCGTCTGCAGCTTAATAATTTTAACAGCTTCACATGGCATGGAGAGTTCTAGAAGCAAATGCAACGGTTTCTGCCTTCCACCAAGAAGCTCGATTTGATTCTTGAAACATATAACTAAACATCCCCATCCCGCCTTATAAGAAAGAGATAATTAAATTTCAGGTGTCAACCATTCCACAGAATGCAATGGTCAAGTACAAAGTTTATCTGCAAAAATATCCTGCATGCAATATTAAGTTATAACCGCATTTTCCCACAAGTGCGGCCTATTCGCACAGGAGGTTTACATCATGTCCACATCCGCATGAATAACGAAAATGACCAAAGAGAAAGGGAAATAAAATAAGTGAACAAATAAATGTAAATCTAGCGACAACGAGCGAAC
>NC_051416.1:31373043-31373308 GCF_015228065.2 Penaeus monodon
AAGAAAGTAACAAAAGCGCGGCTGGAGCGTGAAGACGCCGTCGTGCAGCGCCATGCAACCCCGCAGGCACCGGCGTCACGGGCAGCGGCGACCCTTTCCCCATTTTTGTCTGCTTGAGGGAGGCCGCGCGGGCCTGCGCCTCCCCTGTGCCCGCGCTCACCTACTCTCGCACTCGCGCCGCCTTATTTTAGGGAGAGAGGGATGGCATTTACCAGAATATGGGTATCCATATATTTCTCATACATGCACAAATATGGCATGAATC
>NC_051416.1:31373501-31374489 GCF_015228065.2 Penaeus monodon
TGTGTATAGGGGAGTCTAGTAAGAGGAGATTTACCTGTAAAAAAATGACTGGATGAGCAATGGTAACATTTTGAACATGACTGATGCCTGCATCACACAATCATTGCTAAGATTTCAAAAGCGGCCGTGGCCCCCGTGTCAACGACGCGCGGCACAACGCAGGCTGGCATTTGCAATAAAGCAAAAAGGAAGAAGGAATAAGCAGGCCTCAGAGACCTAGAGATAAGGAGGCGTGGCTGGGACTTGGGGGGGGGTTAAGTGGGGGTTGGGTGGACCACCAGAGAAAACGGGAAGCGGGAGGTCGAGGGGGAGGAGAAAAGGGGGGAAAGGGACGAGGAAGAAGGCGGGGCGGCGGTGGCTGAGGGGAACGCGATCTGTTGCGGGGGGAGAGGGTGTATTTCCATGTGAAAAATGTCACATTCAACTGCCCTGGAGCGCTCTGACCACGCTGCGGAGGACAAAATGAGGCTGGAATTACAAACTGAGCGAAAGGGCGTAAAATGAACGCCTAGGAGTACTCAGCAGGGGGAAGCGAGAAGGGGGGAAGGGGGTGGAGGAGTGACGTGGAACCTAGAAAACGTTCGTTTCATCGGAGAAATAAGATGGTGCGACGAAGCTCTCCTCGACGTCAAATGCTCCGCCGGTCTCGCATATTCTTACAGGACTCCCCACAAGGGCTCAGACGAATCCGCAGCCATTTAGAGCGCAAGCAGAGAGGAGGAGAGCGGCGGATGGGGGCGAGCTCATGCGGCGGAGGGTGGGGGAGGGGCAGCCAGACGGTGACGTGGAGGGACACGTTGGAGCTCCTTGGGTGACGCAACCGGAGGAGCGCCGCCCGAGGCCGCCACGACAGGTTGCATGCAAGGAGAGGTACTGTCGCCGCCTCGCTGTCACGGCGTCAGTCACGGCCCACGAACACAGCGGCCGCCATTTCCCTCCGAGGCGAGAGTCCTTCCCGAATTCCCCGCCGCCGGACACGTGGAAGTTT
>NC_051416.1:31374550-31374679 GCF_015228065.2 Penaeus monodon
CGTAAAACTGAACAACGTGGAAGGAGCCGCGTTGGCACTCGGAGGGGGGTGGGGGGTCAGGGGGTGAGCGAGTGAGGTGGAGGCGAGGGTGCCCAACAACCACCACAGCCCACGCGCCCGAGTATGCCA
>NC_051416.1:31374742-31376708 GCF_015228065.2 Penaeus monodon
AGGCGAACTGCACTCTTGCATTATATTTTCCCCAGTTCTACCTGGTACTGTCAAAGGAGAAGAAACGAAACGAAACACACCTTGATGGCACCTCGAGCGAAACAGGATCCCCTCGACCTTGGCTCTCGTTTCATGCCGGGGAAACGAGGCCAAACAGCGTTCAAATCGCTCGCACTTCGCCCTCCCCGCACGAGGCTCTGACCTCCTCCCTTAAGTTATTGAGAAAGGCGCTCATTTCCCTCAAGGAAGAATTACGGAAAAAATCACACAAAATCGGTCCATTTCTTGTCGGGTTTGGCTGCCACGGACGCTGTTACTAAGCAGGGCTTCCAATCGTTAATTACTGATGTCATGTCTGTTTTGAAGGAGTTACAAGCAACAAGATTTTATTCGTTTTGTTTGAAACCAGCAAGTAATGAGGACATTCAGATCCCGGTTACTAATGTCAGATTTTAAAGATTTATCAACTACAAAATGCTCAAGTATCTGCACTGTTACTTACAACTACAATATAGATTTTGTAATTATAACCATAAAAAGACTTCGCAGAATACCTTTGTGCGTTAGTAAATTAGTGAAAATCAGCTGCCGCGCCAACAGTTACGCACTTTAAAAGACGTGCTAATCAAATTCATAAACCTAAAACCAGCAAGACAATGGAATGATAACCGAACAAAGGCGAAAATATTTACGAACTGCAAAGCGGGAAACAAATCAAACGATAAAAAAATCTAAAATCAATCAGTTACAACAACTATCCGTATTACTTGTACGAGTGCATTAAACATGGCAACGACAGACGTTATCAATGTCAAAGAGGAAAAAAAAGGTAACTTCCGTACATATATAAACACACAAGTCTCTAACCCCCTGAAAAAAGAACATCACCGAAAGACTTGATATTTTCTCTAAAATCTACGTATGAACATACCATGCGATAACGAGCCTTGGAAATGCCCAACGCTGCACGAACAAAACCGAAACCACGTACTGTCTCATCTTGACAAAATGACTAAATGACGTGTAACTAGCCCGACGTGACACGCCAGCGACGAATAATTCCCGTGGAAAGTCATAACGAACGATAATGTTTTGTTTTTTATTCTCTACCTCTTCTTCGCCCGGGCCTTCGGAAGTAGACTGCTTTCGAGGTTTGTGAGCGAGTGCTGCGCCGCTGATTGGTCGGCGGCGACACGCAGTTCGTTGCGATAGGAAAAAAAAAAAGGTGACATTTTCGTGACTGAACAAATAATATTTATCGACGTCGCTTAGGCATTTCCTGTCGCGAAAGTTGGCACATGAATTCCCTTGGCATATAATAATATTGAAAGCTACATTTCAATAAATAATTCAACAGATGATTCATTCGATACAGACCGACTCCGCTGACCGTGCATGCGGGCCACCTTTCGTGAAAAGCAACAGCACCCAATTTATCCTCCAGCTACTCCGTAATAGGCTCCTCTCTGTCTGTTCCTGCATTTCTGCTTTCGCCATCCTTCGCGAAAAAAATATAAACAAACCAAATACAGTTCCCAGGTGTCAGTCTGACATCAGACCAGCGTGTTCAAGCGTTCAAGTTCTCGAATGTTCAGTGGCCAAGGCGCGAGGGCAGATGGGCCAAGGGTCGTCGTCATCGGGTTACAGGGATGTTCAACTCATCACCGCTGGAAGACAAGCCCCGCGCGGTCTCTGAATCCAAACACAAACAAAACAAGATTATAATGCCTTAGTAAATGCCGGATTATTAGCCCCTAGAATACTGGTCTCCATTCAGCAACTAGGCGAATCTCTTACACCAAACGTTTTTTCTTTCACTCGCAAGGAACTGCTACATTTATCGCAATGTCCAGCTTGATTTTGACGTAAACAACCATCATGTTCCCATGCGAGGCGCACTTCCGCTTCCACGTGGTCTCCCGGATTTTAACAACCACCACCCGATCACCGGTACCAGGAATGATCG
>NC_051416.1:31377660-31377994 GCF_015228065.2 Penaeus monodon
TTCTCAGCCTGGGCCCTTTTTTGCGCACCGGGGGGGGGGGGGGGATGATGGTCGGCTGCGACACGCATTTCGTTGCGGATAAGGAAAAAAAAAAAGGTGACATTTTCGTGACTGAACAAATAATATTTATCGAACGTCGCCTTAGGGCATTTTTTCCTGTCGCGAAGTTGGCACTTAATTCCCTTGGCATATAATATAATTGAAAGCTACATTCAATAAATAAATTCAACAGATGATTCATTCGATACAGACCGACCCGCCTGACCGTGCCCATGCGGCCACCTTTCGTGAAAAGCAACAGCACCCAATTATCCTCCAGCTCTCCGTAATAGGC
>NC_051416.1:31378028-31378512 GCF_015228065.2 Penaeus monodon
GCCATCCTTCCGAAAAAAATATAAACAAACCACTACCGTTCCCAGGTGTCAGTCTGACATCAGACCAGCGTGGTTCAAGCGTTTCAAGTTCTCGAATGTTCAGTGGCCAAGGTGCGAGTGCAGATGGCCAAGGGTCGTCGTCATCGGGTTACAGGGATGGTCAACTCATCACCGCTGGAAAGACAAGCCCCGCTCGGTCTCTGAATCCAAACACAAACAAAACAAGATTATAATGCCTTAGTAAATGCCGATTATTAGCCCCTAGAATACTGTCTCCATTCAGCAACTAGGCGAATCTCTTACACCACGTTTTATTCTTTCACTCGCAAGGAACCTGCTACATTTATCGCAATGTCCAGCTTGATTTTGACGTAAACAACCTCATGTTCCATGCGAGGCGCACTTCCGCTTCCGTGGTCTCCCGGATTTAAACAAACCACCACCCTTCACCGGTACCAGGAATGATCGACACACTCACAAATCT
>NC_051416.1:31381769-31382019 GCF_015228065.2 Penaeus monodon
TTCTGTGACAGGTCAAAAAGAAACAAGAACACTATGGAGACTAGACACGTAAAGAAGAAGGTGTGAGAGAGATCAAACAAATGTAGAAAGTTATATAGAACTGTGATACAACCAGAAGCCTCTATTAAGCCCGAGGACATTAATTTCTCACCCAACAATAGCATTTCCGAAGACAGAATTCAACCCAAGCTAGGATACAGCCCGTTTGCAGACAGAATGCTATACAATAATATGTCAAGAAGACCCAAAT
>NC_051416.1:31382074-31383700 GCF_015228065.2 Penaeus monodon
TCCACCCGCACCTCAAGCCAGTCTCGAGGCATGTCTGGTGTCGCTTTCGGTAAATGCGATTGGAAAGTCCGCACTCTTGTGCAGCGACAGAGGGAGAGGAAGGACGGGAAGAAAGAGGGAGGAGAGGAAGGACGGGAAGAAAGAGGGAGGAGAGGAAGGACGGGAAGAAAGAGGGAGGAGAGGAAGGACGGGAAGAAAGAGGGATATAGAGGAGCACGGAAGAAGAGTAAGTGAGAGGAAGGGTGACGTGCGTGGGTAGACACATCAGTGATGTTGAAGAAGGACGGGATAAGAAGGAGGGAGGATACACGGAAGGGACGGGAGAAAAGCGTGAGGAGAGAAGGACGGGAAGAAAGGAGGGAGGAGAAGAAGGACGTGGGAAGCAGTGACATGGGAAGTCTCTGAGACAGGTCGTGTGAGGAATGTAAAGGATGGTAGGACATAGGAAGGCGGGAAGAAAGAAGGAGGAGAGGAATAACTCTGTACGGGAAATGAAAGAGGGAGGAGAGTGTGAGTGATCGTGGGGAAGAAAGACGGAGGAGAAGATTAACGTGGAGTATGGACAAGACAAGGAGTGGAGGAGGAAGGACGGAAGATAAGAGGGATGTGTCGATAGAAATGGCGGTTGTGTGAAGACAGGGAAGGTGAGGATGGAAGGATGCGGGAAGAAAGAGGGAGGAGAGGAGGACGGGAAGAAAGAGGGAGGAGAGGAAGGACGGGAAGAAAGAGATATAGGAGGGAAGAGGACGGAAGTTAACAGAGGATAGGAATCAATGAATGATCGGTGTAGAAAGTGTGACATGGTGTAAGGAAGGACGGGAAGAAGAGGGAGGAGATAAGACGGGAAAAAGTGGAGGGAGGGAGAAGAAGGTCAGGAAGGAACGTGATCGGGTGGATGGTAAGGAAGAAGTACCGGGAAGAAAGAGGGAGGAGAGGAAGGACGGGAATAAAGAGGGAGGAGAGGAAGGAAGGGAATAAAGAGGGAGGAGAGGGAGGACACGAAAAAAGGCCGATGAATGTTGGTATAACGAAGGAATGAAGGAAGGAAGGTTGAAGGGATGAAAGAAAGGGGGAAGGAATGAAGGAAGGAGAGAGAGAAAGGGAGGGAGGGAGGACAACGGACTACAATTGCAGATGGAAAACTGTGTGACGGACATGGAATGAACGAGGGAGGGAGCAAAGACATTCCGAAAGGAAGAAGGTAAGAAGGAAGGAAGGAAGGAAGGAACTGAAAGTGTTGTGGAAAGGTGAGAGGAGGAAGGAATGAATTGTAGAAGGGAGGAAGCAGGTGGGCGGAAGGACAATGGAAGGTCAACCGACACACCGTGGCACTGTGCTGTGCAATCGTGACTCCCGCCAGTAGACGTCAGAGCTTCACGTTGCGAGCTGTAGCAAGCACTGTCTGAAACTACACGAGAACACTATTCTCCGGGGAGGAACATCAACGAGTTAGCGAACAATCGTACTTTCAAATACCCCATATCGATAGGAAATTACGGTACTAACTACGGCATGCAAATGAAAAAAGCGAAACATCGTAAAATACACGTATGAAGTTATTGTGTTGAAAAAAAAATCACAACCAATGTGACTTGTGCAGTATTTATGTACATTATACAAGATGGC
>NC_051416.1:31383999-31384264 GCF_015228065.2 Penaeus monodon
GTGGATGGTGTAGTGATGTGGTGCGTAGTGTGTGAATTGGTGGGTAAATAGTTGTGTGTGAGGTATGAGTGTAAATGGTGGTGGTGGATGTAGATGTGTAGGTTTGATGTGTGAATGTGACATGGGTGTGTGTGTGTGGGATGTGGTGTGGTGTGTGGAATACGTAGTGTGGTGTGTTATAAGTGGTGGTGGTATACTTTGTTTAAAAAGGGGTAGTGGGAAGTGTTGTGTTTAGTGGGATAGTGTGTATGTGGTGATGATGGTG
>NC_051416.1:31390934-31391724 GCF_015228065.2 Penaeus monodon
ATTGGGGTAATATATATAATTTTAAAAGTGATATAAAATATAATTATAATATATATATTTAAACAAAAATATAGGGTTAATATTATTAAAAATAGAATACATATAATTTTATATATAAAATATATATAAAATATAAAAGATAAGATAAAACTTTGATAATTACATAGATATATAAAATATATATTAAAATATAATTTTAAAAAATAAAGATAGAATAATAATTTTAATTTTAAATTAGAAAATAAAAAATTTTATATCTATAAGATATAGAATAAAAGATAAAGAAATAGTTAAAAATTAAAGATAAGAGAAATATAATATATATTATCTTAAAATATATTTAATTATAAACAGAAAAATAATATATAATATATATAGTAAATCCTAAATATTTTAAATATAGAGAAAATACAAAAATATATAAGATCAAAATATTTCAAAAAGACTTTAGAAAATACAAAATATATACCCAAAATATATACATATATATAAAATAAATATATATAATAAATTTTTAAAATTTGAAGATAAATATATTATACCCTTTTATATAATATATATATATAAGAAATAATATAAATATAAAATAGTTTTAAAAAGTACATATATAATATAAAAATAAAACATAAGATATAATATATTATAATATTTTAAATAATTTGAGTATATATTAAAAATATAAAGGAAAATATTAATAATTAGTGATACACAAAACCCACAAAATAAATAAATTATATATATAAAATTTTATAATTTTATTATATCTATTAAATTTTTTATACAATCCCCC
>NC_051416.1:31392065-31392198 GCF_015228065.2 Penaeus monodon
AAAATTCTTATTATTAAAAGTAAAAAAAGATACCCCAATTTTAATTTATAAATTTTTTTTATTATATAATATATATAAATAAATTATATTTTATAAAATTTTTATTTAAAATAAGAAAAATATTATTAAAGGG
>NC_051416.1:31395388-31397503 GCF_015228065.2 Penaeus monodon
ACTTTGCATTCAAGTAACTTAATGGAAATGGTCACTTTATTTTATAATATCATGGCCTTTTATGGTGTATAGATGTTTTAAAGGTGAATAAAAAATATATATATACTAACAATAAGTTTAGTAAGTAAACCTATGCTGAAAGATTCATAGTCTAGCCTTAGTTAAGCACAACCACTATTTTACTTTACCATAAACCACCGTTTTTTTTATATAATGGGATTTATTTGTAACATACACTGACAATCAGACAGTGAAGACTAGAGCTCACTGCACTTATACTGGTTCGACTTAAGGTTTATAAAACCTATATAACAGACTGATGTTGAAAGTAGGATGGTGACAGCCGTAGGAAATAATAAAACTATATTAGGTATTAGGTATAAAATATAATCTTCATACAGAAAAGGAAAATTGGTATGTGGTATTTTTACAATAATATCTTTTTTGACTACCAGGAAACACCAATATTAACCCTGTAAAAAGCAGTGTTCTGAGAATAAATCCAGGCACAATTCTAGGATAAATCAAAACACAAAAACAATGAATTTTATTAAATGTTTAAAGATTATAACCATATACAACCATACTCATTCAAAATAAATAAAATATAAAAAAATTCGAGTGACATGTAAGAGCTGTTAATGAAGCGGCAATGCTACCTTTCAGACGGGGTACACGTGCGGTTCTGATAACCCTGCCCCATGAAAGCAATCAGAGAAGAAACCTGACATTACTTCAATGGAAATAATAAGAATAAATACTATATAAATCCACCAAAGTCGATCCCGGTCATGTCTTGCTTATAATTCCTCCCAAGACTAAGTCTGTGGGAGAAAACACCAAAGGAGCCCAAGTGCGAATTGGCAGCAATGAAACCCAAGCAATTTCATTCATGACACTCACCAGCAAAGCGACGACGAAATAAACGAGGCAAGAGAATGAGGGCCACACACTATATACTTGGTTACTCCCAATTCCAGCAGACGCCAGAGTCGGACTGTTTACTTCCAACTCACCACACAGAGTCTCAGCCAATCAGAAAGTATTTCTCAACAACTCAACCAATCAGGAAGCGGCTCTCAACACCTCAGCCAATCACGAGCGAGGGTGACGTCTGCTGGAAAATAAATACCCCTGTTTTTCATTGTTTTTATTTTCAAAATTTAACTTGATATATATGAAAAAAATATTTCCCATCTCTTTCTGTATTTTTCTACGAATATCTTTGCCAAATTTATTATTATCATGTTATTATGGTTCCTACTTATACTTACGTGAATACAAAAACAATACTATGAAGAAAAGACAGCCATCGATATTAGTGTTTAACATTTATTATTAGCATGATTATGGGAATTTCCAAACAAAAATTACAAATGTGTTAGTTTTATAGTCACACTCCTTGAATATAAACAGTTCAGCCCCTCTGTATGGGAAAGTACATCATTATCACCAGTTTGGCGCAAGTTTTCTATTTAGTTGTCTTAATTTTATATGATAACCAGCGCAAATAAGATTTATAGAGCCAAAATAACGTAGTTTAAATCCTTCACGAACCTAAATTATTTTAATCTAGAAAATTCTATGTATGTCGTGATATAAACTCATAAGAATACGCATCTAATATTAGTGAAGATGATCGATTAATACACATATCATATACACCTGTGCACTGATATACGCGTATTTATGTTTACATATTGAGAAAAGCATATGTAAGTGTACTGTATTTGAATGACATATCATTGAATTTTGAAAATATTGATGAACATCAAATAGTGTCGGATCTTCAAAGGTCATCGACAGGTGCTTCCCTTCCCGAAGGTACTAGAACTTGTTTATTAAACAATAACTTGCCCTTGATTTCAGCTTTCGTACAAGAAAATATAGTAATAGGGTTCCAAGTTCAGTTGAAAATCGTTGTAGCAGAGAATTAAGTGATGTCAAATCTTAAGTTTAGTAAATTGGTGTTGTTGTCATATGGCATCGGTTAGTGCGTTGTTACAAATCCGTACCGGTACTTACTTTGGAATACAACTAATGCTATTACGAGAAAAATTCTGATGTGAAAGCCACTTCGAATTAATCTGTAATTTTTCCCCCCGAATATCAAAC
>NC_051416.1:31397802-31399005 GCF_015228065.2 Penaeus monodon
TGCTTTGGTGATAAATAATACTTATATATCAGAATGGCGAGACAAATGTCACTGTTTAACTTATAATTCAAGGAATAGTCTATTGTAACAGATCATATATGATAGCTGATATAATGACTGGGACAGTCATTCCCTCCATGTATACTGCGTGAACTGTTTTGTGGAATCCAGCAAACTGTGATCATATCGAAAGCTTAATATTAGAAGATATCCTGCATCTAATCAGGGAGAGGCTGTATCACCTAAGTACACTTTGTTTTCTCGTTGGTCATTGTTAGGAGAAAAGAGAAAGAGTAATGCTCCCAACTTATAGTTTCCTAGCTGCTTGAAAAAAGGCACCATAAATACCATGCATACCTAATACTGATTTATGAGAATAGGAATAAAAGGATGAAGGATAAAAACTGCAAGATCATTGTACAGCCAGGCTATAGAGAAACAACAGAGAATAGGAGGACCTGACCTTATGTGACCCTAATGAGGTTGTTAGTTATTTACTAATGATCTGAAGTCATACCTTATTGATTATTGCAATTAAGGGAAGTGCTGTGTCTTTTCTAGAAGGTTAATAGGCAATTACTATATGCTACAAATCTAGGGTATTGCCAATTAAATGTTATTTTGAATACTGTTTTATTCTTACTGCTCTTTTAACCCATTATCATAGTATAATACTGAATCCCTTCCTTGACACTGGGTTCAATATTGTTGGTGATGGAATGTGAGTAATATACTGCATGTATGACAGATTGTGGCTTTATGCTATCAGTCCAAAGGTGCAGAATTATTTTTGTAGGGCATTTATATAAGTTAATGGTAATTAACAAAGCATGTAAAATGGACTGATTATTTCACAAATAATATTAAATCTAAATGATGCATGAATTAGTTTAACATTATCATGATATGAATAGAGTAAACTCATTTAGAGAGTCTGTTGCTCCAGTGCTGTCTAGCTCAAAGGTTGCTAAACGATTACATATCATTATGTGCTTAATTCAGTACTAAAGTTTGTTTCTTTTAATATTCAATTTGGTTTATATATTCCAGATAAGAAGCCTCTGGTAGCAGCAAAGATGCCTAACAGAAGTGTTGCCTTCAGTGGCAAGAAAAAGAAAAAGCAGCTGCAAGCAAAGCGGGAAAAGAAACAATCAGAACTCGGTGAAGGTGATTTTTCATTCTCTGTGCCTTATTGCTACTAGG
>NC_051416.1:31403150-31403422 GCF_015228065.2 Penaeus monodon
TGCATCAATGTATTCCTTTTCCTGCAGGTCGTGGGTTTCCAAGATCACAGTTCAGTAAAGCCCCAGTCATCTCAGAGGCTATCTTGGCCAAGGTCCAAGAAGGCATTGACAATCCTACGTCAGGGAGTGCTAATTATCTCAAGGATGTTCTAGCAATTAACCAGCAACCGGGAGGAAGAGGGAATGTGAACAGGTGGGTTAATGCTCTGTCTTTATGCTTTCACAAAGGAAAGATTAAAAGAAAAAAAAAAGATGAAAGGTTTCAGTGGGGT
>NC_051416.1:31403458-31404545 GCF_015228065.2 Penaeus monodon
TACATGAAATTCTCTGTAGATTATATAGACTACTTTTTTGTAATTGATAATGACAATGGCAGGGCTTAGGAAAGAGTAATGATTACCAGGTTCAGATATGGTTCTGAAAAGAAAAAAAAATAAATGTATTTTATTTTTTTGTTACAGTTGTTTTGATTAATGATAATAATAGCCCTAGTAAGAATAAGGAAATATTAGTAATAGTCTTATTTGCTTGCAGATATAATCTGAAATTCCGAAGGCAAACTCCAGAAGAAATTGAAAAGCGCAAAGCACTTCACTATGCTCCCATAAAACTTTTGGGGGAAGAAGAGCTGGAGCTTGAGACAGAAGTCTTCTTCCCTCCTGGTCTTGACTATCCTATGCGACCAGAATGGAAAAAGAACATGTCAAAGCAAGAACTTGATCGAAGTGAAAACAAACACTTCAGGCTCTTTTGTGAGAAACTGGATAAAGATTTTGCAGATAAAGACCTCAGTCTGTATGAACTAAATCTGGAAACATGGCGGCAGCTTTGGAGAGTGACTGAAATGTCTGACATTTTACTAATTATTGTTGATGCCAGGTTCCCAGTAAGTAATTAATTTTTTTTTTCACCAGTGACCAATATATGGGATTGATATATATTGTCATTTTATTTAAATATGAAACTGATGATTATAATTTCATAAACTTAATGTAAAGATTGCTTGATATTGCTATAGTTTGCTCTCCAAAACTGCAGTAGAGAAGAACATTATATATGGATTACTATGCTCTGATGGCCTTCCATAAAGTGAAGAGCCTTTTATCATCCTGCACAGTAGGTGTTGTTTCTCTTTGGCTTTTCCTTAGCACCCAAAAGGAGTGTAGCACTTAATGACTGACCAAGGTGATTGTTAATTTAGATTGCATTACATTTCCAGTGATTAGGTGAAATGGCTGGCAGATCTCCTTGACTGTAACTCTGGTTTAGCTGTGGAGTGTCAAATTAGATGAGGTACTTTTGTATAGACAGAATTTAACCATCTTGTTATTCCTGTATAAATTTGATTTATTTTGAAGTGGAAATTCTGGTATGAATTTTGTTTGGGCTGGGATTGATAAT
>NC_051416.1:31404902-31406020 GCF_015228065.2 Penaeus monodon
ATCCCCGGCAGCATCGGGTTAAATGTAGAAGGGTTTGGGATTTAAAAGATGTAATTGCTTTATCTCTATCTAAATTGAATGAATTTCCTTTTGCCAGGTGTCGCAGTTTCCCCCCTATCTGTACTACCGCCTTGTTGAAGAGGCAAATAAGAGCATCATCCTTGTCCTTAACAAGTGTGACCTTGTACCGCCTTCAGTCATGGTGGCTTGGGAGCGTTACTTTCACAATAAATTTCCCAAACTCTTGGTAGTCCCCTTCTCATCCATGGAAGGTTATGGACATCGCCGAGGAATGCTTAGAATGGCTGCAGAAGGCTCCGTGAGGCTGGTTGATGCATGCGAGAAGTTGATAGATGGCTCAGGTTGGTTCTAGTAGTAGTAATTTATGGAAAGATTGATTAAAAGAAGGGTGGAAGATGCTGTGATGTTTAATAACTATCCACAACAATTACTGTATATTTTTGCACTGGTAGTTGATTTGACCTCCTGGAAAGAGAAAATAGAAGAGGAACGAAATATCGAGAATGAGATAAATCAGGAATGTGAAGCAGAGGAAGTCTCAGACATTGTGGTCAACACCAGACCAGAACACCACGAGCGCTACAAGGATGGGGTCCTCACCATTGGCACCATTGGTTATCCAAATGTCGGCAAGTCTTCACTCATTAATGCCCTGATGGGAAAGAAGGTAAAAATGCACGAGTGAGATTCAGTTCAAAGTGTCCAAAGATTGGATATCAAAGCTGTCATTAGTTAAAGTATGTAATTGCCAGCACAGAATGATATTGAATTCTTATAAATTTGGTTAAATAGGAAGCATATGAAATGTATAGAGAACGCATCACATTTAAAATAAAAGACTTTGAACAAATGTTTTCCATGAGCCTTTTCTTTTCTGACAAATTTACTTATCATTTCAGGTTGTTAGTGTCAGTAGAACCCCAGGCCACACAAAACACTTCCAGACAATCTTCCTAACCAAAAATGTGAAATTATGTGACTGCCCTGGCCTTGTGTTCCCCTCAACTGTATCAATGCATTTACAGGTAGGTATATAGTGTGATTATTTTAGATCACATGTTAGATAACTTATTATCAAATTCATGTATCACTATTGC
>NC_051416.1:31406089-31406670 GCF_015228065.2 Penaeus monodon
ACTTCTTCCTCCTCTTCAAATTCTCGGGCCTAGAGCTGGAGTGGTCTGACATTGATACTGTGCATGTATAGCAAAGATTGAATAATTTTTGTGAAGATCTTTGAATGAGATAAAAAGGAAAGTAGATGAAAAAATTCATATTCATATTCATATCCTACCTGCAGTTTGCACTTCATTATCTGGAATTTGATTACTAGGGAAATGGGTTTGTTGGAAAGCAGTTGTTTATTTTTATACTGCATGTTACTTTGATTACAGGTTCTTTTTGGGAGCTTCCCCATAGCCCAGGTGCGTGACCCAATTGGAGCAGTTAACTACGTAGCAACCAGGCTAGATATTCCAGGTATTTTGAAGCTTCAGCATTCAGAAGTACAGAATGAGGCTGCTTCTGATACCAGTTGGACAGCTTTCTATATATGTGAAGGTTAGTGTAACTCTCAGTCTCTTAAGGCATGTGGTAGTATTTCAGTGATCATGTTTTTTCTTCTGCTTCTTCAACCCCCTGTCCTTCTCCACCCCTTTCTCTTCTTCTTCACCAGCCCATCTGCTTGTTCTCCACCCCCTCCTCCTCCTAAATTGAT
>NC_051416.1:31406705-31406853 GCF_015228065.2 Penaeus monodon
TGGTTTATTCATTCTTCTTTCCATTTTTCCTTTTTCTTTCTTGTTCTTTCATTCTAGTTTTGTTGCTTCTCTTTTCTACTCAGAGTGTTACTTTATTGCGCAATTATTATGACATTCTTGTCTATATTCTATTCACCTAGCATGTGTG
>NC_051416.1:31407468-31407760 GCF_015228065.2 Penaeus monodon
ATAAAGGAGTGAAAATTTATATTTTTGAATTTTGTAAACAGATTATTTATGAGATACTTTTTGCATGTGATGATTGGCAGGTGAATTTCTTTACTACCAATCTTGTAGACATGGCTGGAAATATACTTATCAAAGAGAAAGAAAAGCAAAACCGGAGAACAGAGATAATAACTTCGAAATCTGAAAAAGAATATGTTCTGTTTAACTTTTAGATTCCATAGATTTCTGTAATTTTCAAAATATTGTTTTACATATATTGTCTGTCTGAGGTTATCTCATATCTAATAATAAT
>NC_051416.1:31413760-31414064 GCF_015228065.2 Penaeus monodon
GTTCCTTTTTGTCTCGCTATGTTCACAAGAAATTGAATTAACGCTTGCAATATCTTTACCCCAGTAATTATAACCCAGAATTTACGTGTAATTCTGTAATGGTATACTAATCGAGTACAATAAGAAAACTACCATGCTATCTGGTACTTCGGCACACTACGCACAAATTTATATGAATGTATTGGGATCTTAACTGTAATCCTTGTTCTGATAACGTAGATGTTATTGTCATTAGAACACTTAACATGTAGTAAACCGATATAGAACCATTCGCTCGTCTATGATTGTTAGAGGGGGTGGGGAT
>NC_051416.1:31414085-31414185 GCF_015228065.2 Penaeus monodon
GACTTAATGTAAAGATTTATGTATATATAAAGGTGTGCATATCTCAAATATAGTCTTAATATAAATTTATTACATATCTATGACTATCGTCTACGAAGAC
>NC_051416.1:31415430-31415676 GCF_015228065.2 Penaeus monodon
AATTTGGTATTTTCTCATTTTTGCCTTTCCGTGTCGCACCACACCAACTTGCAACTACGGTTTTCACTGCGCCACCCGTAGCTACAGCATTGAATCACCCATGGACACAAAGGTGGCTTGGCAGTATCTGTCTTCACAAATAACGCGGGAACAGTATTTCCAAATGTTACTATTGCTAAAAGAATATTTCCATATACTCTGACAAGCAACTGCAGTGCAGAACGGTAATTTACTTGCTTAAGGGAA
>NC_051416.1:31415701-31416277 GCF_015228065.2 Penaeus monodon
ACTGAGGTCATCATTATGCCAAGAAGAATTAAAGTCTTTCAAGTGAGTTTGATTTGACCAAATACTTGGATTGTAATAATGTTGGCCTATTTGCTGAGCAAGTCATACTTGAAAACTATGTAAACTTATAACAATATTTAATCATGAATCCTCACTGAACTGAGTAACTAAACTATAGACCACAAGTATTTGATATACCAAGTTGATAAGGTGGGCATGAAGAGGGGGCGATAGAATTTCTTTAGCTTATAAGGAACTAACACTACGTCCTGCAGCGATTGGCCTATGTTGTTCGTATTAAGTTGTTCCATTTTAAAGACAATTAGTATAGACTTTATCATTTCATTGGAAATCTTCCCATGTTGTACACCGAGAGGCACAACTATCGTCCTGTTTGAGAAGCGTTAAGCTAATCGACACACGTAACTCACCTATTGCACCTGACTCTTAATTAGAAAAAAAGATATTTACTGTCATTAAAGTCTCATCACTCTCGTTATTGTATTGGATATCATTTCAGAAATCCTGTTTAATCTTATTTTGTGTGGATTTTTCATAATGAAATTGTTATTGGTA
>NC_051416.1:31416503-31416823 GCF_015228065.2 Penaeus monodon
TACAAGAGAGTTTACTAAATCCGACCCCAAATTCATCCGTGAACCGAGGTGCCAGTTCACCAATAATGATCGGTGCGCCCACTAAACTATTTAAGCTAGTTATACGCATTCATATTACCATATGTCAGCGTTATGAACGGATATAATAATATCATCCTACACATCGACAGTATCCCTGAACCCATATTTTAACCTGGTAGTGAGTGATGGCTCAGTCCGGTCTACACTGTTCTGTAGTGGACGTGATGTACCCCCACTAGTCACGGGAGCTCGTGGGCGCTCGTGGCAGCCACCTGTGTGGATCTGATCCCAGGAGCATT
>NC_051416.1:31422163-31422522 GCF_015228065.2 Penaeus monodon
CCATTTCTGGCGTCCTGTCAGCCTTATGGCGAAGCCGCAAGAGCGTCTTCAGCTCTAAATATTTAATCAGCATTCACTGGTGTAATGTTCTGTCTTCACCTGGGTAAGGATTTATGATTCAATTGTTACTCTATAATATATTTAACATCCCAGCCATTCTTCTAGCGAGCGGGTGACCGAGTGTAACAGGCATAGTTACGTTTACCATAACTTGCATGAAAATAAATATGGTGTAATTCTACTTTTATCATGACTTGCATGAAAATAAATATTGTGTAATTTTACTTTTTTACAACTAATAGGAATAACATTTTGAGTATCAAACATATGTAATGTTTATATCTAAAGGTATTGACTAC
>NC_051416.1:31422546-31423114 GCF_015228065.2 Penaeus monodon
GTGTAATTATACTTTTAGATAATGGGAATATTAATTATCAAATATAAGTAAATGTTTATATCTAAAAGTATTGACTGCAAGAAAATGAATCTGGTGTAATTATATTTTTACATAATTAATAGAAATATTTTGAGTATCAAATATACGTAAATGTTTATGTGGCATGTCAACGGATGGTACTGTTCAAAGAACTGTTGACGAGAATGCATTCTCGTTGTGTCTACTGAAAATTGTGGTGGAAAACGCTCGTGTGACACTGTCATATTACAATACATCCACAAGCAGACAAAATAACATAACACCCGATGTAACAAACAAATTTGTAAAAGAACCACCTCCTTTCATATTTATAAATATGTTTGGCTACAGTAGCTATGGATTTGGATAAGAAAACAAATCAAAGCAGTGTAACCGTTATACATTTATTTTCTACACCATACATAGTACATTAAATACCAAATCATTAGTAATTTGTGTATCCACCATCACCTGTTCAAGCCTTTTTGCCATTGATTCGACAAGGCGCTGGGTAATGGTTTGCCCACGTAGGATTTCCTATATTCCTTGC
>NC_051416.1:31423235-31423317 GCF_015228065.2 Penaeus monodon
ATACACACACTCACCCACACTCAAATGAAATTACATTAATAGTGATAATGACAAGGGGCCGGATTTACTTACGTCTCTCTTA
>NC_051416.1:31423571-31423781 GCF_015228065.2 Penaeus monodon
TACCAATATTTTTTTTTTTTTTTATGAAAAATTCACATAAAATGTGATTAAACAGGATTTCTAACATGATATCCAATACAATATGGCAAATAAAGGAGAGTTCATGAGACTTTAATGACAGTAATGGTCTTTTTACTAGTTAGGTGCAATGGGTCACTTTCATCAGTAAATGCCTTTATTAATCTTCACCACCTTTATCAATAAGCTCAC
>NC_051416.1:31424071-31424302 GCF_015228065.2 Penaeus monodon
GCTCTTTCTCTCTTTTTCGCACTACTTTTATCACATTTTTTTTTCTTCAAAACATAAGTTAAAAGCATTTCATTATAATTTTATAATAAGAGTATTATACACTACAACGAATTTGTTAAAATTAGCTTTTCTCATTATTCATCAGTATAATATTACATAAAGGTATTAGAGGTGTGCTTATATATTGATAACCTTTGTTATTGAATATTCATTATAATTTGTTCTAGAGAA
>NC_051416.1:31424738-31425082 GCF_015228065.2 Penaeus monodon
ATGGTTAGCATATCCGGCCCAAGGTTAATGATAGCACTGGCAGCGTAGGACTGGTTCGCAAAACTGGGTGATCTTAACACCAACATCAACCAGGTCTGGCTTTTTATCATATTACGTAAATTATAACGTATAACGTGAATTACACTGCCTGTCATTCCGAAATCTTATCTGTTGCCACCGTTCAGATTGCCGTTAGGATAACGCTTATATATTTATGAATATTATTTAGTATTCCACAATAACGAGAGTGAACGGGATTGACTGTTTCGAAACAGTCGAACCTCGACAGTCACAAACTACGCAGGTATACCAACCGAACATTTGAAGTCACTAGTTAATTTCTC
>NC_051416.1:31425510-31426378 GCF_015228065.2 Penaeus monodon
TTTCTCTAGACATGTTTGTGAACTATACAGTAGATCTGCATTTGAGTAAGTGAAACGAAAACATTATATCTGAAAGGGAAACAAGAACAAAATAAGAGAAACAAGTAAAGTAATGTTAGAAAGAACTCCGATGCAGAAGACATGTAGTCATCCGCCTCACGGTCTAAGCCTAAATTTGATATAATAAAATTCAGTTAAACCGATTTTTCTCCCCAGAGGCATGCGGTAATTCAATACAACCAAGTTGCTGAAATAATTTTTTTTCTTAATTTCATTTTAAAAGTTTATTGGTCATGTACAATAAAAAAAATACACGTGAAGATGTATAAGAACTAAGCCATATTAATTCATACATAGACATAAGAATAACCATGAAATGTAAATAATGTTGATTATCTTTCTTCTTTTCAGTCCTAAGAAGACTGCAAGCAAAGGCACATCCATCCACTCTCGATGAAATATGTTAGTCGTGATTAAAAAGTAGGCCTATTCTGCCTCTAAGCTGAAACGTTCTCGGTGATAATTCTTAGATCGTCCAGTGCGACTAGATTGTTCAAGTCACTTCCGAGATCTGCCTCAACCACAATCTGTAAAACGAAGTTGTTTAATACTATAATAAACAATGCCATTCCCTTCGCCAGTACAGATTTTGAAATAAGAAAATGGTAAGGTTATACTCAAAACATACACACACCTGGAATGCATCTTCGGTTTCGTCAATAGGGATGTAATACTGCTTGTCGAGGAAAATCCAGTCAGGGTTGTCGATGTCTCCATACCCCGCGAGGTTCAGGAAAGGAAGGTCATCGTATGCGCCATTCACAGACTTCTTGCGTAATCTGGTGGGTTAACATTTTGGCAATTTTGT